>NW_027452999.1:0-45680 GCF_964194025.1 Convolutriloba macropyga
AACGGCGCAGGCGGCGGGGGGGGGGGGGGGGGGTTGGAGCAGGGGTAGGAAAAGGTTAGGCTGCCGGGAAGGCCAAGGTGTGAGCAGGGTGGGAACGGGAAAGAAACAGGAAATGCGAAAGAACGGGGAACGGTTGGGTTGGGGCGGGAAAAAAAAGGAAAGTCAGTCTCGCACAGCCCTAGACCATAGTGGTTCATGCACGGCACAGTCATACTGCGAACGGCAAGCATGGCCGGGCGGGGCAGTTGCAAAGCTGCAGTCGGGAGGGCATCAAGCCAGCGAGGTAATCGGGGAGGAAGTAAGGAGGGCAACGGAAGGAAAGAGAGGGGGGCTAGGGCGACCACACAGTGAAACTAAAGTAGTGAAAACATACATGGAGCAGTGGGGCATGGTCACACCGTTGTGGGCTAAAATACAAGGAGGTTGACAGTGGGAGGACCGGAGGGCGGAAAGAAATGGTGGTGGTGGTTGGGGGGAGGGGAGGGGGGGGGGTACGGTGGGAGTTGCTCCCATGACGTACCTGTGCGCGAGTTCACTGTCCGACCTGCCATTGAGGCGGCTCTGAAGTCCCTCCACCCCGGACATGAGAGGGGAGAAGTGTATCTCCAACATCAGGGCCACCGAGTCAGAAGGCAGCAGTTCTGTGGAGTCCGTATCGCAGGGCAGAACGTCGCCGTGCGCCGGCTGACACGCAACCCGGAGCAGCACCACCGATAGTACGAGGAGGACTGCATGGCGAGGCGGGCAGCTGGCCGGATAGCTGGTGCCGCACCTCGGCATAATACCACAGCAAGATAGGCCTGCGAACACCGTTAGTTGTCTCCTTCACGCTGGCACAGAAAACGGACGGACGCTAGCCGCGATCCACCGGCCCGCGGGCTGAAATCTACACCCTCAGGGCGTGACAACGGTGGCTCCTACGGTTGACGAGAATATTCCTGCCTCGCCAACGGGCCGGCACGAAGAGCTTCTGAAGTAGGGCGGCCAGGGAGGAACAGTACGAAATCACCCGTACATCTTTAAAACCAGAGCGCCCAGATTAACGCCTGGATCAAACTGGAAGTACGAGTGACACGAGTACACTCTAGCGACCGGCCAGCGCGGCAGCGCTACGAGTAGAGACGCATGAAATTCGAAACCTCCTCCCCTAGTGACCAGAGCGCCTGAAATACTGGGAAAGGTCTGAGTGTGAGAAGTCGCAACAGTTCGATCCACTGGGAGGAACGGACAGTGCTTGCCGCTGGGACATCACGTTCATGGGCTCCTTGTACTGTACTAAGTATGGCTAACATGCCTGGGCCTGTTGCGAGTTTGGTGACAGGTCTAGGTCTGGACTTTGGTTAGTAGGTACGGTACGCTATTTAGAAAATTCGTACAGATTTTAACCCCAGTGCATAGATAGGGTAACCCCATTTCAGTTTTCACACTCCCTCGCTGGCTCTGCGGGATAGCGATAGGTAGGGTACCGTACCTACCTCTAGAGGGTAGGCTTATTAGGCTACCTAGAGCGATACCTGCCCTCGGACTGTCGGCGCCGATCGATCTGAGCTCTCCTGGCCGGTACTCGTACTCGTACGGGTAGGGATACGCGAGTCGTCATACATACGCGCGAGTACTAGTAGGTACTACTAGTAGAAGCTTTGCGCGGCTGCATGTGTATGGGTTCTTTGTGAAGACTGCGGACTGCAGTATTTTATTATAATACGAGGGCAACTTGCAGTTGGGCGCGAGCTGCACTACTCGTACAAACGTACAAACCGTGCGTATCACCCGTAGGATGTATCTCCTGGAGATACGGCTGGCTTAGGAGTGATCGGACGGCATGCAGGCAGTACTAGGTCATCGGACGGTACCAATTCTTTACACATCTTTTAATTTCCCCGACTGCAAGAAATTTTGCCCCATCTACAAGAATGATTTACTATACCGTGGCATATTTACAACCGCCCGATTTCGATCGGACGGTCTAGAAAATTCGTCCCCATTATATGTTCACTACTTCACGTACTTGATATTAGCTTGAACGCTCCGCTCCGGTGCTGCTGCGCACCATCCTCGCTGCGCTTATATTGTTTTTTTTTCACCCCCAGGAGAAGGTGGGTCGAAAAACCCCTGCCCCACTCTTTCGAACCGAGATTCGAGTCTCGAAGACCAAGCGTCGCTAAGCGGAGACTGGCCTTGGGGGTAGGCACCCAATCACGACAGGACCCCGGCCACTGAGTTAAGGGCTGCCGATCAAGGGTAGTGTGGGAGTTTAACCCACTAAAAAGACCCGTTTATGTCGTGTCCCGGCGCTTAGGAAGGTAAACCCTACCCGTAAGTGCGTCGGCGTGCAGTTCGAGAAATTAGAGAATGAGAACTAAGAGCTAGTCCCTTGTGACGTACGTAATACATCCATCCTAACGTGTGACAAGCGCAGAATTATATATGCAGTGTAGATTATGTTATAATTAGAGTCATTATTATTATTGTTATTATTATCATCATTTACTATCTATTATTTTTTAATTAGTAAACAATATTGTATTTGGCCCATCGTCCGGGATATTCTTTCCCTGATAGGACGTGCGTAATGACTGACTGACTATTGTTTTTAGTTAGTAGTGTGATGAAGAGATAATACTGGAGCCCGGCACACTCCCTACACTCTGTGTAAATCCGTACGGGGAGCGAGGGAAATCGTGGAAAAAGTAGAAAGTATAGAAACGGGGCGAAGATAGGGAGTAATTTATGGAAAGGTGTGCATGTGCGTGAGATGTACTGTAGTACTACTGTATGATGTATGCAGCGATGCATGGACCGATACACGTAGTACTGTCAATGCGTGTCAATGCGTACTGTCGGCCGACCGTGCCGGCCGGGGAATATATGATATTATATCAATGCCAGACTGCCAGCGTCGTCAGTGGATGCGAGCGAAGAAATAGAGAACCTGCAAGCTGCAGTAACAAGTCACAGTTGTCTAGCATTCCCGTTCACAATCGCAGGTCGTTAAACTGGAGTGTTTTAACAGAACCCAAAGTAAAGGCTACCCGAATTCACGCAGGTTCGCGGAAAACGTTCACGAGCTGCTGGCCGCTGGCTGCTGATACGCTACGCCGACGCATCGGCCTGTCTTACGTGTAGCCGAAACAACAGGCACCTGCCAATATCGAAACAGCAGGCATCGGCCGGCTCGGAAAGCTCGCCGCTGGCCGGGGGCTGATACGTTGAGCCGACGCTTCGGCCTTTAGAAATAGCAGGCACCTAAATGTTGCCGCAGATACCCTCGGCCGGCAGAGACATCGGCCGGCTAGCAGACATCGTCGGCCGGCTCGGAAACCTGACATAACTGTAGGTCCTTGCCCTTGTAAGAACTTAGATTGTAAAAGAAGAAATTCTACGGATTCCAAATCGATTCTATTTATGTCGTGCACTTTCCGGGGATCCCGGAAAGAAAAATCCCGAAGAAGATAGAAATCATGGAAAATGCACGAAATACCGCGTGAAACATGGAAATGACAGGCGAAAAATGAGGAGGAACAGAAAAGTGAAAAAGTACCTCGCTCTACGTGGTGTATAGATGTGGTGGTGGTCACAATTCACATACATATATGTACAGTGCTGGTCACGTACCTCGCTCTACGTGGTGTATAGATGTGGTGGTGGTCACAATTCACATACATATATGTACAGTGGTGGTCACATACTTCATACTCATGCGAATACCCTTTCGAACGTTTTAAAAAATAAAGGGTCTTTAGTTACAGGCTAAGAGGATCCATATAAACTTCTAGGTATAGGACCGAAAAAGAGTGTCGAAACCGTCACCCCAGCCGGAAAAATCCAGGCGTCTACCGTTTTCGACACGATTTTCCGGTAACGACACGTTTTACAGAAATTCTTATTCAGAGTGGAAAAGTAAGTCGGCGTATAAGAACGAAAGCCGGGTCGCGGTCCGCAGCGCGCCCGACCCGTGCTGAAGCTGGCTGACGGTGAGGACGGCAGCTCGACACGGCGCGCGGATGTCGCGCTGCGGAAGCACGTCACGACCAGCCCCTCCCGCAGTTCCTGGGCATCGAAAGCGATGATAAGTAAGAGGACAGCAGAAAAAGGTGAGGATGTGGCAGTTTGGAAGCGTTAAAATTTCGGTTGTGAGTGCTGGGGTGTCCGTGTTAGAAGCATCAGAGCACCAACGCAAAAACACAGAAAGCGGAACAGACACACCAGAGAACAGAAAGCGGAGAACGCCGCTTGATGGGTGTGCAAAGTGGATAAATGCGGAGCATCACGAGTGCATCGGAACGATACAAAAGCGGTGTCAATCATCGCATAGGCCATACCAATCGAGAATGAGAACTATAGATAAAGATATGGTGTGCTCTGTGTGGAAGCACTGAGTCCAACTGATGTGTCCTTCACAGAGTGTACTCGTAAATGTGTGAGGGGATTGTTACAGAGGGGCCGAAGCCGAGGGCGCGGGTCAAGAAAGCGTACTCGTAAATAATAGAAGGATATGTTGTATACTCGTACGAGTGCCAGAACTGTAATTATAAGATATGAGGTATAAACGAGGTACGACTACGACTACTATTGACCGCAGGAATTAATTACCCCCCACACCGGTACCCCCTACATACGGTTAACAACTAGCTAGTCTTAGCGATACCGCGACACATTTATATAAAAATGCAAAACGGACACAGATGTGTCAATCCTCCACCTACAACATATAAGCCCAACCTGACTCCTTATTAGAAGCCAAACGATTTCCTCTCTAAGTAAAACTTGTCGATACACAGGATGTAACGACAAGATTTACAAATAGAGGAACCACGACCACCATATGATCCCCACTTAGTACACGCCCCGCAATACTAAGACAAAATCGGTCGATTCTGATACTACGACTGGTAGCAACACTGGTAGTTTTAAGTATATATATCTATATATCTATATATCTACCTCGTACACACATTGAGAGCATTCATGCATCGACTCGACATTTTATAACCAACCTAGGTACCCTTAGGGGTCTAGGTACTAAGTGTCTAGGCAATCTACGAGTTGTCGATATTCGATAATCGCTTAACACCGGAGAAATGCCGTTTTCGTCTGCTTCGACCGGTAACGGGCGCGAGTTTCTTAACATTCTTAATTCCGATACCGTCCTACCTCGGCTACAAGAACAGTAGCCGGGACGTGCAGCAGCGAGGCTGCGACGAGCTCCGAGCGTTGCCGTGCAACGGGTGCTGCACTGGGAAATCGGACGTGCCTGGAGCGAAAGAAGCGAGCAGACGGATCGCGAGCGCAGCGGAGCACGAGGGAAAATGCATAAACAGTCGCACGAGGGATATAGAAGTGCGAAGCGTTTAGGAAAACTAAAGTTTATAGTTTACGATCGTGTAAATCGGCTGCGGCCGTGCTATAGGCTCTAAAACGGCATTGAAAGCCCGAAAGTGGGCAACAGATGGGCCAGAGTGTATTCGAAAGTGTAAATTACGGAACGTTGAAGCAACGCAACCACCGCACACGGTTTTTATATTGCGTCGCGATGCAAATACACCCATCCTATTATGTATCTTGTACCAACGATCCATCGGTGCGCAGGAGGTCGCTCGCTCCTGCGCACCGATGGGCTGCTGCACGCGCTCCGCGGCACCCGCGTTTTCGACAACTGCACACGGTTGTGCTTCCCGTTGTTTTATACGAGTACTAGTACAATTTTTCCATTCAGGGTAGGGTACGAGTACTCCTACTCGTACTATGAAATCTTTCCGGACTTGTGTACGAGTATGAGTACTGGTACACACCCGCGGAAATTTCCCAGATTGCTTATTGTCGAGAATCTCATTTTTATTTCCCATGTATAAGAATCGCGCAAACCAACCAATTCCTATTCCACCACCCCCACGCACACCTGCTCATATTATTTACGCCCTATTCCTGTCCGTCCTGTCTACGCCATGCCTAGATGTCCTTATACACGCCAGCCCCATCTCCCTATGTCCCGAGCTTGTCGAAACCGCATATTTTGCATTTTGCACATATTCATGCGAATTGCGAATACCCTTTCGAACGTTTTAAAAAATAAATGGTCTCTAATTGCAACCTAAGGGGGTCCATATAAACATCTAGGCCTACAAGCGAAAAAGAGTGTCGAAATTAAACCGTCACCCGAGCCGGAAAAAACCGGGTTTGCATCGTTTTCGACACCATTTTCCGGTAACGACAATATTTACAGATATTCTTATTTACAGTAGAAAATTAAGTCGGTGTATAAGAACGATCGACAGTTGAGTCGCGGTCCCGGTCCCTAGCGCGCCCGACCCGTGCTGACGCTGGCTGGCGATGAGGATTGAGGACCGCAGCCCGACAGGGCGTGCGGATGTCGCGCGACGGAAGCATGCAGCCACGACCAACCCCTTCCGCAGTTCCTAAGCGTCGGAAGCGATGATATGTGAGAGGAGAGCGGAAAAAGGTGAGTGTGTGACACTCAATATCGGAGTGCTGTGTTCTCTGTGTTCCAAGCATCAAAGCACCCACACAAAAAGACAGAAAGCAAAGCAAACACAACAAACAAGAGAAAGCGGAGAACGCAGCTTCATGGCTGCGCCAACTGTAAACAAGCAAAGCAGGGCGAGTGCAATGGAACGATACAAAATCGGTGCTCATCATCGCATAGGCGCGCCATACCAATCGAGAATGAGAACTATAGCTATAGATATGTTGTGCTGTGTGTGGAAGCGCGAAGTTGAATAGATGTGTGGTTCGTGGACAGCTGCACTTGTAAATCGAAGGATACGTTGTGTGCCAGAACTGGAAGGTATGCGGTATGAACGAGTGACTATATTAATTGAAGCATTATCCGTACTCGTAATGATGTACTACTAGTCTGTGACAGAAGCTTGTAATCGTGATGGTCACTGTGCATATCGCACATGCTTGCCCTAAACAGGGTCGAGAGGTCACTTAGGCCAACCTTAGAAGCCAAACGACTTACTCTCTGAGTAAAAGTTGTCGATACAGAGACGGCAACGACAGGAATTACAAATAGAGCCACCACGACCAACCTGTGATCCCCCCTTGGCGCACGCCCCACAACACTAAGACGAAATATGTCGATTCTGATGCTACGACTTGTAGCAACACTCGTAGCACTGCTCGTAGAGACCTGGAGAGAAGCTCTCTCTAGAGAGAGACATCGCTAGGTAGGTACCTAGGTACTCGTACCTACGATCCTGAGTGAGCGGGCCGCGGGCTCAAGCTAGCGTTGAAGTACCCTACCTCAATTTCTAAAAAAAAAAGTACCCTATTTATATATCTACCTCGTACACATATTGAGAGCATTCTTTTATCGACTCGACGTTTCACAACTAACTTAGGTACCCTTAGGGGTCTAGGTACTAAGTATCTAGGCAATCTACGGGTTCTCGATATCCGATAATCCCGCAACACCGGAGAAATGCCAGTTTCGTCGGCTTTGGCCGGTACCGCGCGCGAGTTCCTTATCAACATTCTTAATTTCGATACCGTCGTACCTCGGCTTGAAGAACAGTAGACGGGACGTGCAGAAGTGAGGCTGCGACGAGCTCCGAGCGTTGTTGTGCAACGGGTGTTGCACTGGAAAATCGGCCGTGCCTGGAGCGAAACAGGCAAGCAGACGGATCGCGAGAGGAGCGGAGCACGAGGGAAAATGCATAGACAGTCGCACAAGGGATATAGAAGTGCGAAGCGTTTTGGAAAACTAAAGTGTCTAGTTTACGATCGTGTAAATCGGCTGCGGCCGTGCGAAAGGTTATGAAACGGCAATCAAAGCCCGAAAGTGGGCAACAGATGGGCCAGAGTGTATCCCAAAGTGTAAATTACGGAACGTGCACGCAAAGCAACCACCGCACACGGTTTTGTATTTCGTCGCCCTGCAAAGACACCCATCCTGTTATGTGTCTTCTAGCAACGATCCATCAATGCGCAGGAGGTCACTCGCTCCTGCGCACCGATGGGCCACTGCACGCGCACCGCGGCACCCGCGTTCTCGAGCACTGCACACGGTTGTGCTCAGGTGCTTCCCGTTATTTCATATAAGTTTTTCATTCAGGGTACGAGTAGGGTACGTGTACTCCTGCTATGAAAACTTTCCGGACTTGTGTACGAGTACTGGTACTGGTACACATCGTCGGAAATTTCCCAGGGTTCTTATTGTCGAGAATTAAAGTTTTATTTCCCACGTATAATAATCGCGCGAATCAACCACTTCCTGTTCCACCACCCCCACGCACATCTGCTCATACTATTTTCGCCCTCTTCCTGTCCGTCATCTCTATGCCATGCCTAGACGTCCTTATACGAGCCAGCTCTATCTCTCTATGTCCCGCGCTGGTCGAAACCGCATATTTTGCATTTTGCACATTTTGCAATTTTTGGGCTGAGGCGCCCTAATATATGCGCCTTTAATTACAATACTTGAAAAGCAGCGAATATATATAGCAAATTAAATTAAAATATATACCAAAATTGTTTAGCACAACTGTAAGGGTCAAGGACAAAGGGTCTGAGGCCCAAATATCGTGCACAACACCATTGATAGTAGTCGAGTCAACCATGCTTTGGGGGTGTTGTGCCTAGGGCTTTCATGGGGTTTCTAGCCAAACCCTCTTTCGTGTTCGAGATTTTGGGGCCAATTTCCGTTGTGAGAGTTGCTGTTTCGGCTGCCAGCTCGAGCGTAGCACCTCCCAAACCTTGTCCTTATGGAAGGTAAGTAAAAGGTAACTAGTAGTAGAGCGCGCGTACATATGCCTTGAACATATTTAGGAGCCTCTTGTCCTCCATTTTGCTGTTTCTTGCAGTAGTACGTGCGTTGGGACGGGGCATAAGCACAAATGCTACACTGGCTGCGTGGTTGTTGTACCGTGACATGAGCGATGGAAACCAACCATGAAGCTTGCAATAGCAAGGATACCCTCATCACTACCAACCAATGGGATCTCAGCTATAGGGACGTCGGTGGTGGACGTCCACATCCATGTGTGTGTGTTGCTGAGAGCCAATTATGTCACAGCCAACCCCCTTCCTTCAGCGATTTTTTTAGGGGTCTAAACGTTCGATTTTGGGCCTATAAACCCGGACATGATTCAGAGGTGGGGTCATGAGGAGTTCATTAAAAATGGTTTCAGGCCCATCCGAGCTCTGGTTGCTTTTCTATGATTTTTAACGTAAATAGGATTGGTTTGCCCACTGGGACCAGAGGTGGGCGCCTGGAATTCCTTTTGGAATTCCAGGAATTGGAATTCCTTTGGAATTCCAAAGGAATACCATCCGGCCCAGGAATTCCATGGGTGTGGAACGCACTGGGGGGTACAGACTACAGACTACCCCTGTTGCTCCTGGAAGCTGCAACAGCAACTGTTTGCAAGCAGTATGAGGCTGGTCTAGGGGCTTATAACTCCTTAGACTACCTAGACTGCCTCTGACATGCACCATGGACATGCATTTTGACTCTAGGAGGGCTTGTATGCAGTGAATGCACGGCGCAATGAATAGAATGCGGCTGCCAGCCCTCCCGCTGCCCTCCTACCTCTGACCCGCTCACCCTGCCTATATCTCGTTATGGAAAGTCGATAGCCATTGAAATCCCTAATTACAATGGTTTTGTATTAGAAAACTGTGAGGCCAACTTGTTGGTCTCTCAATCTACCGGGGAGTTGGTTATTAGCTACGCCCAATTGCTGCCCCGCCCCCCAGCCGCCGGTACAACTCCTCCAGGCTAGAGTGATCCCCCGCACCCTGGGCTTGGGCAACACCCGTCTGGGGTGGTTGTGCCATAGTCGAATACATCATTGATGATGCTGCACTCATGTTCGGAGCCACCTGGCCTAGTATGGCAGCCATTCTATGAGCATGGTTCATAGCAATTTATTGTGCCCGCTCTTGCTTGTAAGCATTTTGAGCTGGTGCACTCCCATCATGACCCTACTAGCCAGTAGCCTGGCCAGTGTCTCTTCCCTGGGGCTGCCGGTTTGTCCGGCCCTTACCTCGATCTGTGGTTCCCGGGGGCCGGGCGGCTCGCGTACTGTTCACTTTGCAGCTGACGCCGGACAGACGCCAGTGATCTGCAGGCAGTCCCCGGACCCCGTACCCCCTCAGGTTTGATATCGACTCCACAGGCTGCCACGTAGCCTCTCCCCCAACTGCGTCGTACGTGTGAAATTCCCTTTCCTGGAATTCCTTGGAATTCCTCAAATTCCTGGAATTCCTGGGAATTCCTTCTGACCCCCCCAAGGTATTCCTTGGAATGGACCACCTCTGACTGGGACGTAGTGGGTACAACACAACTCTGCCCCATGTCTCTCGCTATGCAGCACCCCCTCCCCTAAAGTCACCCAATCGCTCAAAATGGCCCCCAATCCTATTGATTATAGATTTCCTCAATCATCCATGGCCATCCCCCTATCTCATTCCCTGCATCGAGACTGTAGCGCCTTGCCGTGTACCCAACTCTGTTTTCTGGGTGGCCAACATGACTACCTAGGCAGTACACCCCCACCCAAAAGTTTCTACTCTTAGACAATTGGGACTAAAGTGTATATAAACTGCCACACGTGCGGATTTTTGGGCATATTCACAATCCTTAGACAAAAACTATTCCACCAATGTGTCGTACTACCCTTCCAAAGGGCATACACCCTCATGCTTGACGATTATCTATGGAGCAGGAAATGCTGCTAGGAGCATGAGTCAGGATTGGGAGCTAATTATATGTTGTAATGCCAGCAGGCCCTACTCATCATGCAGGCACGAAACCACACAACCACATAGGTAGTGTGAAACTACACGATGTCTTGTTTCTTGAACACATGCCCAACTTCCAGGGGCCCCTAGGGATGCCTTCCATATTGCTTACCCTAAACAGTCACGAAAATATTAGCTTGGAAATCTCGGATTTTTAAAGAAAACCTTGCCTCAAGCCATGCAATCACGAATGGGCGATCGTTACAAGTGCCATTCACAAGCACACTCATGGAGGGTGTCGTGGCACCCTACATACCCTATGAAAAACCCTGCCCTTTGTACTAAACTGCTCGAAAGGGCTTGCTAGGGTTTGCATTTTCTGTAATTTGTCCCAATGCCTATGCCCCAGTTTGCCCCTAGTACATCCCTACCTCGCTTCATAGCGACACCATGGCCTAAGCCTAGGCTAGTTACTTGCCATAGGCTGGATTTCGGTCTCTAAGGATGGCATGGGGGGCTAGCATGCAAAAGAATTAAGTGGGGATGTGTTGTACTTGCTTTTTCCCCACGCCCGCGTCCGACGTCCAAGTCCAAGTCCACGTCTCACGAGATATTAAAGGTGTCATAGGTAGGAATCGAACCTGTGACCTCTAGCCTAGCGAGGGTAGTAGCTTGTCGCGCTACCAACAAGCCTAGAGTTGATTAAAGCGACGA
The DNA here is from genome assembly GCF_964194025.1 of Convolutriloba macropyga. Taxonomy (NCBI): domain Eukaryota; kingdom Metazoa; phylum Xenacoelomorpha; order Acoela; family Convolutidae; genus Convolutriloba; species Convolutriloba macropyga. The sequence goes on from NW_027452999.1 coordinate 11,422, forward strand.
AAGCCGAATTTTCGAATATATACAGTATCTGGAAAATCGAAAATTTGAAATTATGAGTACCTACTCTGGTAATCATACAATTTCGTACCTGCAAGTACGCCTAAGTACTACTTGGGACTGAGGTCGTCGCATGATGTACGAGTTTCCTAGGATTATAAAGTATTGGTACTAGTATGGTGGGGCGAGTTTGGTACATACAGTAAATTTGTGTTTGTGTTGACCTACATGTACACTAGGCAAAGGGTCACCAAGTCTAGACATGATGGGTTTTGATGCAAGTGTTGAGCCTAGACAGAGTATCATGGTGTTTCTAGCTCGATTACAAAGTTTCATATGTTAAATCCTAGTTTAGATAGGCCAAACGCTACTAAGTTCGTCCACACTAATACTAAGAGGTAGAAACTTTTGGGTGGGGGTGTGCGGGCAGTATAGGGTTTGCCTGAAAGAAGGCTAAACGTCCCTAACAAGGAAAGCAATCATGCACATTGGATTCCTTGCACGAAATGCAATCCAATGCATGCTCTTATGCCACAAAATTCGGTCATGGAGATTACCCTAGTGGGTACTTGTATGCCTCCAGGCCCCCGTAACAGTGCGGGCAGTATAGGGTTTGCCTGAAAGAAGGCTAAACGTCCCTAACAAGGAAAGCAATCATGCACATTGGATTCCTTGCACGAAATGCAATCCAATGCATGCTCTTATGCCACAAAATTCGGTCATGGAGATTACCCTAGTGGGTACTTGTATGCCTCCAGGCCCCCGTAACAGTGCGGGCAGTATAGGGTTTGCCTGAAAGAAGGCTAAACGTCCCTAACAAGGAAAGCAATCATGCACATTGGATTCCTTGCACGAAATGCAATCCAATGCATGCTCTTATGCCACAAAATTCGGTCATGGAGATTACCCTAGTGGGTACTTGTATGCCTCCAGGCCCCCGTAACACCCCCACCCAAAAGTTTCTACTCTTAGACAATTGGGACTAAAGTGTATATAAACTGCCACACGTGCGGATTTTTGGGCATATTCACAATCCTTAGACAAAAACTATTCCACCAATGTGTCGTACTACCCTTCCAAAGGGCATACACCCTCATGCTTGACGATTATCTATGGAGCAGGAAATGCTGCTAGGAGCATGAGTCAGGATTGGGAGCTAATTATATGTTGTAATGCCAGCAGGCCCTACTCATCATGCAGGCACGAAACCACACAACCACATAGGTAGTGTGAAACTACACGATGTCTTGTTTCTTGAACACATGCCCAACTTCCAGGGGCCCCTAGGGATGCCTTCCATATTGCTTACCCTAAACAGTCACGAAAATATTAGCTTGGAAATCTCGGATTTTTTAAGAAAACCTTGCCTCAAGCCATGCAATCACGAATGGGCGATCGTTACAAGTGCCATTCACAAGCACACTCATGGAGGGTGTCGTGGCACCCTACATACCCTATGAAAAACCCTGCCCTTTGTACTAAACTGCTCGAAAGGGCTTGCTAGGGTTTGCATTTTCTGTAATTTGTCCCAATGCCTATGCCCCAGTTTGCCCCTAGTACATCCCTACCTCGCTTCATAGCGACACCATGGCCTAAGCCTAGGCTAGTTACTTGCCATAGGCTGGATTTCGGTCTCTAAGGATGGCATGGGGGGCTAGCATGCAAAAGAATTAAGTGGGGATGTGTTGTACTTGCTTTTTCCCCACGCCCGCGTCCGACGTCCAAGTCCAAGTCCACGTCTCACGAGATATTAAAGGTGTCATAGGTAGGAATCGAACCTGTGACCTCTAGCCTAGCGAGGGTAGTAGCTTGTCGCGCTACCAACAAGCCTAGAGTTGATTAAAGCGACGAAAGCCGAATTTTCGAATATATACAGTATCTGGAAAATCGAAAATTTGAAATTATGAGTACCTACTCTGGTAATCATACAATTTCGTACCTGCAAGTACGCCTAAGTACTACTTGGGACTGAGGTCGTCGCATGATGTACGAGTTTCCTAGGATTATAAAGTATTGGTACTAGTATGGTGGGGCGAGTTTGGTACATACAGTAAATTTGTGTTTGTGTTGACCTACATGTACACTAGGCAAAGGGTCACCAAGTCTAGACATGATGGGTTTTGATGCAAGTGTTGAGCCTAGACAGAGTATCATGGTGTTTCTAGCTCGATTACAAAGTTTCATATGTTAAATCCTAGTTTAGATAGGCCAAACGCTACTAAGTTCGTCCACACTAATACTAAGAGGTAGAAACTTTTGGGTGGGGGTGTGCGGGCAGTATAGGGTTTGCCTGAAAGAAGGCTAAACGTCCCTAACAAGGAAAGCAATCATGCACATTGGATTCCTTGCACGAAATGCAATCCAATGCATGCTCTTATGCCACAAAATTCGGTCATGGAGATTACCCTAGTGGGTACTTGTATGCCTCCAGGCCCCCGTAACAGTGCGGGCAGTATAGGGTTTGCCTGAAAGAAGGCTAAACGTCCCTAACAAGGAAAGCAATCATGCACATTGGATTCCTTGCACGAAATGCAATCCAATGCATGCTCTTATGCCACAAAATTCGGTCATGGAGATTACCCTAGTGGGTACTTGTATGCCTCCAGGCCCCCGTAACACCCCCACCCAAAAGTTTCTACTCTTAGACAATTGGGACTAAAGTGTATATAAACTGCCACACGTGCGGATTTTTGGGCATATTCACAATCCTTAGACAAAAACTATTCCACCAATGTGTCGTACTACCCTTCCAAAGGGCATACACCCTCATGCTTGACGATTATCTATGGAGCAGGAAATGCTGCTAGGAGCATGAGTCAGGATTGGGAGCTAATTATATGTTGTAATGCCAGCAGGCCCTACTCATCATGCAGGCACGAAACCACACAACCACATAGGTAGTGTGAAACTACACGATGTCTTGTTTCTTGAACACATGCCCAACTTCCAGGGGCCCCTAGGGATGCCTTCCATATTGCTTACCCTAAACAGTCACGAAAATATTAGCTTGGAAATCTCGGATTTTTTAAGAAAACCTTGCCTCAAGCCATGCAATCACGAATGGGCGATCGTTACAAGTGCCATTCACAAGCACACTCATGGAGGGTGTCGTGGCACCCTACATACCCTATGAAAAACCCTGCCCTTTGTACTAAACTGCTCGAAAGGGCTTGCTAGGGTTTGCATTTTCTGTAATTTGTCCCAATGCCTATGCCCCAGTTTGCCCCTAGTACATCCCTACCTCGCTTCATAGCGACACCATGGCCTAAGCCTAGGCTAGTTACTTGCCATAGGCTGGATTTCGGTCTCTAAGGATGGCATGGGGGGCTAGCATGCAAAAGAATTAAGTGGGGATGTGTTGTACTTGCTTTTTCCCCACGCCCGCGTCCGACGTCCAAGTCCAAGTCCACGTCTCACGAGATATTAAAGGTGTCATAGGTAGGAATCGAACCTGTGACCTCTAGCCTAGCGAGGGTAGTAGCTTGTCGCGCTACCAACAAGCCTAGAGTTGATTAAAGCGACGAAAGCCGAATTTTCGAATATATACAGTATCTGGAAAATCGAAAATTTGAAATTATGAGTACCTACTCTGGTAATCATACAATTTCGTACCTGCAAGTACGCCTAAGTACTACTTGGGACTGAGGTCGTCGCATGATGTACGAGTTTCCTAGGATTATAAAGTATTGGTACTAGTATGGTGGGGCGAGTTTGGTACATACAGTAAATTTGTGTTTGTGTTGACCTACATGTACACTAGGCAAAGGGTCACCAAGTCTAGACATGATGGGTTTTGATGCAAGTGTTGAGCCTAGACAGAGTATCATGGTGTTTCTAGCTCGATTACAAAGTTTCATATGTTAAATCCTAGTTTAGATAGGCCAAACGCTACTAAGTTCGTCCACACTAATACTAAGAGGTAGAAACTTTTGGGTGGGGGTGTGCGGGCAGTATAGGGTTTGCCTGAAAGAAGGCTAAACGTCCCTAACAAGGAAAGCAATCATGCACATTGGATTCCTTGCACGAAATGCAATCCAATGCATGCTCTTATGCCACAAAATTCGGTCATGGAGATTACCCTAGTGGGTACTTGTATGCCTCCAGGCCCCCGTAACACCCCCACCCAAAAGTTTCTACTCTTAGACAATTGGGACTAAAGTGTATATAAACTGCCACACGTGCGGATTTTTGGGCATATTCACAATCCTTAGACAAAAACTATTCCACCAATGTGTCGTACTACCCTTCCAAAGGGCATACACCCTCATGCTTGACGATTATCTATGGAGCAGGAAATGCTGCTAGGAGCATGAGTCAGGATTGGGAGCTAATTATATGTTGTAATGCCAGCAGGCCCTACTCATCATGCAGGCACGAAACCACACAACCACATAGGTAGTGTGAAACTACACGATGTCTTGTTTCTTGAACACATGCCCAACTTCCAGGGGCCCCTAGGGATGCCTTCCATATTGCTTACCCTAAACAGTCACGAAAATATTAGCTTGGAAATCTCGGATTTTTTAAGAAAACCTTGCCTCAAGCCATGCAATCACGAATGGGCGATCGTTACAAGTGCCATTCACAAGCACACTCATGGAGGGTGTCGTGGCACCCTACATACCCTATGAAAAACCCTGCCCTTTGTACTAAACTGCTCGAAAGGGCTTGCTAGGGTTTGCATTTTCTGTAATTTGTCCCAATGCCTATGCCCCAGTTTGCCCCTAGTACATCCCTACCTCGCTTCATAGCGACACCATGGCCTAAGCCTAGGCTAGTTACTTGCCATAGGCTGGATTTCGGTCTCTAAGGATGGCATGGGGGGCTAGCATGCAAAAGAATTAAGTGGGGATGTGTTGTACTTGCTTTTTCCCCACGCCCGCGTCCGACGTCCAAGTCCAAGTCCACGTCTCACGAGATATTAAAGGTGTCATAGGTAGGAATCGAACCTGTGACCTCTAGCCTAGCGAGGGTAGTAGCTTGTCGCGCTACCAACAAGCCTAGAGTTGATTAAAGCGACGAAAGCCGAATTTTCGAATATATACAGTATCTGGAAAATCGAAAATTTGAAATTATGAGTACCTACTCTGGTAATCATACAATTTCGTACCTGCAAGTACGCCTAAGTACTACTTGGGACTGAGGTCGTCGCATGATGTACGAGTTTCCTAGGATTATAAAGTATTGGTACTAGTATGGTGGGGCGAGTTTGGTACATACAGTAAATTTGTGTTTGTGTTGACCTACATGTACACTAGGCAAAGGGTCACCAAGTCTAGACATGATGGGTTTTGATGCAAGTGTTGAGCCTAGACAGAGTATCATGGTGTTTCTAGCTCGATTACAAAGTTTCATATGTTAAATCCTAGTTTAGATAGGCCAAACGCTACTAAGTTCGTCCACACTAATACTAAGAGGTAGAAACTTTTGGGTGGGGGTGTGCGGGCAGTATAGGGTTTGCCTGAAAGAAGGCTAAACGTCCCTAACAAGGAAAGCAATCATGCACATTGGATTCCTTGCACGAAATGCAATCCAATGCATGCTCTTATGCCACAAAATTCGGTCATGGAGATTACCCTAGTGGGTACTTGTATGCCTCCAGGCCCCCGTAACACCCCCACCCAAAAGTTTCTACTCTTAGACAATTGGGACTAAAGTGTATATAAACTGCCACACGTGCGGATTTTTGGGCATATTCACAATCCTTAGACAAAAACTATTCCACCAATGTGTCGTACTACCCTTCCAAAGGGCATACACCCTCATGCTTGACGATTATCTATGGAGCAGGAAATGCTGCTAGGAGCATGAGTCAGGATTGGGAGCTAATTATATGTTGTAATGCCAGCAGGCCCTACTCATCATGCAGGCACGAAACCACACAACCACATAGGTAGTGTGAAACTACACGATGTCTTGTTTCTTGAACACATGCCCAACTTCCAGGGGCCCCTAGGGATGCCTTCCATATTGCTTACCCTAAACAGTCACGAAAATATTAGCTTGGAAATCTCGGATTTTTTAAGAAAACCTTGCCTCAAGCCATGCAATCACGAATGGGCGATCGTTACAAGTGCCATTCACAAGCACACTCATGGAGGGTGTCGTGGCACCCTACATACCCTATGAAAAACCCTGCCCTTTGTACTAAACTGCTCGAAAGGGCTTGCTAGGGTTTGCATTTTCTGTAATTTGTCCCAATGCCTATGCCCCAGTTTGCCCCTAGTACATCCCTACCTCGCTTCATAGCGACACCATGGCCTAAGCCTAGGCTAGTTACTTGCCATAGGCTGGATTTCGGTCTCTAAGGATGGCATGGGGGGCTAGCATGCAAAAGAATTAAGTGGGGATGTGTTGTACTTGCTTTTTCCCCACGCCCGCGTCCGACGTCCAATCAAGTCCACGTCTCACGAGATATTAAAGATGTCATAGGTAGGAATCGAACCTGTGACCTCTAGCCTAGCGAGGGTAGTAGCTTGTCGCGCTACCAACAAGCCTAGAGTTGATTAAAGCGACGAAAGCCGAATTTTCGAATATATACAGTATCTGGAAAATCGAAAATTTGAAATTATGAGTACCTACTCTGGTAATCATACAATTTCGTACCTGCAAGTACGCCTAAGTACTACTTGGGACTGAGGTCGTCGCATGATGTACGAGTTTCCTAGGATTATAAAGTATTGGTACTAGTATGGTGGGGCGAGTTTGGTACATACAGTAAATTTGTGTTTGTGTTGACCTACATGTACACTAGGCAAAGGGTCACCAAGTCTAGACATGATGGGTTTTGATGCAAGTGTTGAGCCTAGACAGAGTATCATGGTGTTTCTAGCTCGATTACAAAGTTTCATATGTTAAATCCTAGTTTAGATAGGCCAAACGCTACTAAGTTCGTCCACACTAATACTAAGAGGTAGAAACTTTTGGGTGGGGGTGTAGGCGGTACAACTGTAGTAGGCCCCTAGGCTTAGGGTTCATAGGTTTCAGAACGGGACACATCATGATGTTGAAATGGTATGGCCCTAGTAAAACCTATGTTTCTGGGACTGAAACCCTAGACTGGAGTATGCAATTGAAGTTATGCTTGAATTGGCTAAAAAGGGGCCCCAGACTTTTGTGGAGGGGTGTATGGTAGCTCTCACTGCCCTGTGTCACCACTCAAGATTTCCAGGCTGCAGTACCGACTCGATTGAGACGTCAGGACGACGCATAGGGTATCACGGCAGCCGTACTGCGGAACTCCGGCCTCTCGGTAGAGCACGGATTGCTGCCCAGCTACATTCGATAATAACGTGGCGGCGCTGTCGGTGATCAGCGTTCTCAAGATGGTGGGCCCTCTGTTTTCTGCCGGGACAACGTGTCGGCCTGTGGAGGTTAGGATGGCTAGCGAGACCTCTCGCCAGCGCTGGTCGCCCTGGTCAATGTGGGGAAGTTGCTTCAGGCGGACGACGCACCCCGTCAGGTCCCTGGGTAGATACAAGCCGCCGCATGCAGAACGTCTGCGTGTGAGAGTAACAGCAGAGCTTCCTCCAAGACTGCAGCCGGAAAGTCAGCCAGCGGTTGGGATTGACCTTGGAACCACGAGTTCTGTCGTAGCTGTGATTCAAGAGGGCAAGCCGGCTGTTCTGGCGGACGACCTCGGACGCAAGACCATGCCGTCCATCGTGTCGCTTTCCGCACAGGGTAAAGACCTACCGTTCAAACTGTGTACGGTTCGGTGCTGTGTGGTTGGAAGCAGTACCTGCCCGGAAGGAAGCACAGCTACCTGAGCCATATGGCCCACCTGTCCCCTAGCACACCGAGGAACGTACGATGCGTTGTGTTTTGTGCAGACATGTCCACACGTTGTCATGTTGGAGGAATGCATGATGCGTCACGCATGTTTTGTGTACAAGTGTCCATGCACGATGTTATCTTGGCCACATGCGCCCCAGTCCTTGCAACCTTCCACCTACAGAGGCTTGAAGTATGAGACCGCGGCGCTTGCATGAACTAGGGGAAGAGCTTGTGGGTTGGGAGGCGACGCTGCCGGGTGAATCACTCCCTGAGAACACGTTGCACTCGGTGAAGCGTGTAATTGGACGGCAGTACGCGGATGTACACGATCTGCTGGGCGTCCTCCCGTTCACGTTCCAGCCTGGGCCTGATGATAGCGTAGTGCTGACCTATGAGAAGTCCAGCAGTGGGGAAACTGCTTCTAGACATATCCATACAATCACTCCTGAAGAGGTGGGTGCCTTGCATCGCCAGCGCATTAGCCACACGTTCTACATTTCCTGCAGCATGATACCTAGGCTAATACCTCCTCCCCTGCCGTGGCTCCAACCCTACAACACAATCCACACACCTACCCTCCACTTGTCTCACATATGGCATCATGGGCCGCACTCCAGGTGTCTGCAAAAGTGCTGTCCCCGTTGCTGCAGCGGGCGGAGGCTGCGTGCAAAAGCCCCATTGAATCCGCCGTGATAACCATCCCGGCCCACTTCGGTCCTGGTCAAAAGGAAGCAACAATCAGGGCTGGGCACCTGGCAGGCCTGAAGCATGTAGAACTGCTCCAGGTAGGTATTTTTCCACGAGGGGGGTTCTTGTACGGGCACAAACTGAAGTTTGTGCGGATTTGTTCCAAACAGCGCGGATGTGAGATGATGCTTTGTGATGACCCCTGCATAGGAGCCAGTGGCTGCGGCAATGGCCAGTGGACTCGGAATGGATCTGGAAGACGCACACACGGTGGGGCTCCCCAATCTCTCCCAACCCTCTGTATTGTTCCTGCTTTGTGTCCTGCACAGTTGTTAATACCAATTTGTTAAGGTAGGCAAGCTGATAGAAATGTTAGCTTCCTGGATCTTCAGCGGGGATCAATGCACTGGTAGCTGCTGACCAGGCTTTCCTGTTCTCCAGATCCTGGTCTTCGACCTTGGTGGTGGGACGTTTGACATCAGCATCTTGGACAGCTTTGAGGGCATTATGGAGGTGTTGGCAACTGGGGGTGACTCGCTGCTGGGTGGGGACAACTGGGATGAGGCAATGGTTGCCTGGGCTTATCAGACGATAGCAGAGGATTCAGAAGAGTTGGATACCCAGCGGCTGCGGCACCAACTGCGCACTGCGGCTAGAAACGCAAAGGCATGTGCTGCATCTATGTGCCGCCATCATTTTTGTTACCCCATGCTGTTTGCCCACTCATCCACAAGAATAGTTGGAACTCCAGGTGCGGTATTCGAAAGCTAAGCGGCGATGCAACCTGGGGCTGTGTGAGCAGGAACGACTCTCTACTGTAACAGAAACGCAGCTGGAGCTTCCTGAGAATTACCGATCTGCTATCCCCTCCGTTACGCGGCAGCAGTTCCAGGATATAACCCAGCCACTGCTGGAAAGGCTTTGGACTCCAATGGCAGCTGTAGCTGCTGATGTGATGCTGGAGTGGGTTAAGAAGCCAAGTTGGGTGGGGGATGAGGTGCTGAAGGTGTGTGTCACTGGAGCCTGACTGCACTTGGTTGGTCTGCGTCACGAACTGCATGGGATCGCGCTGTAAGTTTTCGTTTCTTGGCTTGACACTAGCCACGGTCGCTAAGAGGATTTGTCTTGCTACAGACATCTGCCGAGTTGCTTGGAGGAAAAAGCAAAGGGGATCTCGTGGATGTTGTGCCAGACAAGTATGCACCCCCACCTCGCCGAGTCACTCATGTGGTCCTTGCCGGGGCTGCCACCAGGATGCCCGCTGTGCTGCAGCTTGTGGAGACTGCCACTGGCATCTCTCCGTCCTTGGAGGTGGACCCAGAAGATGCTGTTGCTCTTGGCGCTGCTGTTCATGCTGGGCTACTGACTGGTCAACTGCTGGGAGGCGTGGAGATGATGGACGGAGGCTATGTGGCAGACCAACACGGAAGAGCAACGGGCCTCGGGACAGTGGAATAAAATCACACAAGGGGGCAGCAACACTACCTTCCCTCCACCATCACCATCCGCACACGCGCGTGACACGGCTGCCCCATGTTCACACTCGTAGTGGTGTTTCAAAGTCAATTCCAGCAGTTGTTAGTACACAAACATTCATGCATGCCCTTCGTCTCTACGTTCACGTAATCCAGCTATTTACCTGTTGGCCATTACCAGATACAGCTTCAGCAGTACACACCATCAACCTCTCTATACGAAAAGCTTCCAACACGGTCAGAGAAGTTTTCTTGTGTCTTGCGGCCAGGTTGGGACGCATCACCGAAACTCAAAAGCATCGTAATGTTGTGACACTCTTCGTCATGCATCCCCTTCCTATTGCTCGACTACACTTTGATTTCTTTGCCCAGCAAGCAATCAAACACCGGAGCTCTCGGAGAGGACCTGATACTACTGCATTCACCAGTTACAATCCCTTCTGCACACACCGTTTTGGAAGCATTAGTGCCTTCGATGCCTGAGTTGTATCATGAGGTCTCTTAGCGAGCATGATGTTGTCATGATGAGTGTGTGAATCAGCAGGCCAATATTGGTGTACCCACCCCGTGCCACCTCCCATGCCCAGCTGGAATTCAAGAGTTGGAGAGCAGAGGAGCTGCTGGCACAACTCCCAGCAGACAAGAAGTGCATATGAGTATCAGAGTGGAAAGGGGGAACATTTGACGAACATTGCAATGCATGGTCATGCAGAGACAGAGACTATGATTGAGCCTTTTAGATACATAGAGAAAGCAGTAGCAGTAAAGCTACCAAACATGGCAAGCCTCCCCCTGCGCTAACATAGCAAGAATTGGTAGTATACAAAGCAAAACAAGGGAACGGGTAGTACTACATACAGACAGAACTAGGCTGTAGGGTATGCCGTGTGGGTGTCAAAAAGGATGTGACGACAAAGACTGAGTTCAGCAAGATGGCAGGTAAATCTGCTCAATGACTGCTGGGAAGTGGTGGGCCACTCTCGGACTGACGGTCTGACTGGTGCCGATGGACTTCTTTGAAGTCCCTGGTCTCTGCATCAAATGTGTATAGCTTCCCCTCCTGGTCATCGTCATCATCAGACGGTGCCCAGGGAAACCTGAGGCTGTCGAGCAGGATGGTGCCAACAGCACGAAGGCCCATCATCATGGAGGTCCCCACGTTCCAAGCCAGCTCGAGAAGCATCAGAATCGACAAACCAAGAACCATAACCATCTGGGTCAAACACTTGCGGATCAGGCCTGCAGAAACATGTTGAGGGCTTGTATCAGTGTGGCCAGTGTTGTTCCTTTTACGTTCGTGTTAATGTTTCTTGGAACAGGTGGCGGCACAGATATACCCTCAGTCCCAATGGATGCAGCTGTGTGGTGAATGCCTTGATTGGTCGGAACAAAGCTGGGTGTTGTTCATAGGAACTGCTGTGAAGCGAGAAACGACCACGGTGCGGCATATGAAAAAGCCGTGGTAGGCCACGCTCTGATGTACTCATGAAAAGGCCATGAGTGAACCGACAAACCTGATCTACCACAACCATCCATGGGAAGCTGCTGAGCTCAATCAGTGAGACAGGAGTGGCTGTACTTGGGGTGGTAAGGCGCACTGGAAAGAGATGCGAAACCTGCAGGTGGTGACAAAAGAGGATGCGGGCATCATGCCCTGGTTTGGGGCAAGGGGCGACTCACCTGGAAGATCAGGGCCTTTGGGGAGATGTGCCTCCAGGTCCACGACAGTATCCAAATACTGCTCTACTCTGTTGCCATCACACCCAAAACTAGAGTAGCAGTCCTCCCGGGCTTTGCCATCAAGGATGGTACATGCATCACGGGCCTCCCTGAGCAAACGGAATTTGCATGTCAGGGAGTCTGTCCTGTTTCCCAGCACCCTCCTGTTGGCAATCCCAACAAAGGCAAGAAGGAATAATAACTGAACTTCAAAGTCTGTCAGAAGAGGGAAAAGAATTCCAGACAGAGGAATGTGGATGGCTGCGAGTTGTGACAGTCAGTCGGAGCACGACATCCTTAAAGGAAGCACAGTTCTGCCTAGCTGCAAACCTCCTCTATCGCTCTCGTATCGACTGAACACTCCACGAGAAAAGGGGGGGGGGGGGGGGGCAAGAACGGGAACGATGGGACCCAAACCTGCCGGATGTTGTGTTTGGTTACTAAACCCATACCTACAGCTGCTGCTGCTGAGGTACACGGCCGGACAACTGCAGCACACGCCCGACTATGACCCGCACCGACAAGGCCGACAGCACGCTTGGCAGACTCCCTTTATCACTGCCCTTCCGGCCCGAAAACCCCGATACGGAGGACCATCTCGCAGAAAGATTCGTGAAGTAGGCGAAGAATCAATGCATGTGGATGAGAGTGAAATTTCTCGGGAGAGATTGCCACCCGTATCGGAACCGGGGCGGACACGACTTGTCTGCCCAGTGGAAACGTCACTTGGCGCGGCGGCAGGTCCTTGATCGTGTGTTCGGGTTCGGACAGCAAGGTACGATTCCTTCGTTTCGACGGGTGTTACGGTGGTGTATGCAGGGCGGGGAGCTGGGTCGCTCACTTGGCTTCCTCGACGCTGCAGGGCCTGCCAGGGAACTTGTCGAACACGCGCCGGTCGTTGCTATCTGCGGAAGCCCCGGAGGGCGAGGGGCCCTGCCCTCGAGCCCGGCAACGCGTGCCCTCCCTCCCGATTTGGTGTTGGCCGTGGCACTGCCAGAACGGGGAGGAAGTCCGGTTGCTTGGCCCCACGGTCAGGCCTGCAACACAAGTCGGGGACAGGGTGGGATAGAGCACCCTTGCGCTCGCTGTAGCGAGGTGCATCTCGAAGGATTCGTTCCACTGGGGATCCGGGTCGACTGAGCAACAGGAGCTCTACCGGAATCTTTTCGAGAGTACGTCACCCTCGTGCAGTCACCTGTGCTCCAGGCACCGAGTAGGGTATCGAACTGACTCTGGGCGGAACCGACACAGACACTTGCTGGTACGGTACGTAGTTCCTCCGACAGTATCCGTGAGGTTGGACAGGAAACACGGGGGCGCGACCGGCTCTAGGGGGGAAGAAGTCTGCGATGCCTGATTTCCAAATACAACTAGCGATAGTGCAAATACATGAAGGACTATTGAGCGACTTCGCGGCAGTCACTGATCTCCTACTTCCAACTTGATGTCGCACGGCCGCTCGGCCCAAGACGTTGATCTCGGTGCACAGACACCAGATCGATATACAGCTCGAGATCGATGCATTCGGCCCGTTGCTGTCCACGTCAGGAGGACTGATTACGTCAGGCCAGGCCGGCCGGACGTTGCTTGTCGGTTGGGCCAACAGACCGTCGGGGTACTCCGTACGAGTACTGTAGGCGCGTTATCTACCGTGATCGTACTCTTACACTCTTTTGGCTCGCTCGCTCTCTCCCTCCCTCTCTCTCCAGTCTCTCTCTCTCTCTCTCTCTCTCTCTCTCGATCTCTCTTACGAGTACAGTACTCGTACTAGTACTAGCGCTATAGATAGCGCAAGGGATAATCGAGGGATAATAATACATAATAATACCTCAACGCGAAACTGTTCCTGATAGTTAGGCCACTTCGTTAGGCCACTTCTTAGTAAAAATTCTTTGTTCGCGACCCTTTTAGGCCGAAATTGTCCGTGACCCTTTTTGCCCCCCGGCTCGCACCTTCATCGGCGGACTTTTATGAAGGACAATGTTAGTTGCAACCAGTGGTTCCATAATTATTTGCAACCAGCGTCAGATTTGTGATTGGCACTATGTCTCCGATTTATAACGAATACGAGTAGAATGCCACTGCAGTCTGCACGGCATGGTGCGTGACGCTATCCACGCTAGAGCACTCGCCTCGCAACCGGGGCGGAGGTGCGACGCAGGTTCGAATGCCGGCGGGGGCGGTGGGGCGGCAGTGGGACGAGTTAACGCATCCTTTTAGGGTTTTTAGGGTTTTTAGGGTTTAGATGTTTAGGGGTTTTCGGGTTTAGTTCGGTTTACTTACAGCTGGTTGCAAATAAATATGAAACCAGTGGGTGCAAATTACAACATCACCCTTTTATAAAAGGGACTTCTTACGGACGGTTGTGCGCTGCAGGCGATGATCGACGGGAGGCGGAGCGAGACGGCCCAAGGCGGAGCATTGGGGGGGGGAGGCGGGGACAGGGAGGAAGCTACTAGCTAGGGAAGAAGGATGAGGGGGGGGGGGTAGAGACCGAGAGAGAGGGAGAAGCCAGAGTGAGCTGGAGGGGGGGGGCAGACCCAGAACCGACCACGTCAATCGCGCACGAAGATGACCCCGTACCGAGCGAGCCCGCTGGAAGGGAGATCTGGTGCGACGCGGCGAACGCGCCGAGTCGCACCAGACGCACCCCGCCTAAACCAGCGCGATGGGCAAGAGACAGAGCGGGCCGAAGGAGGAGAGAAGGGGAGAAAGAGGCGGGGGGGGGGAGCGCGCTGCGCAGCGGCAACGGCGAACGCCCGCACCCACGAAGGGGGGGGGGGGGGGGGGGGGGAGTATTTGGGCGGGCGGGCCCTATTATCTGTAGATAAATCAAGGTAGATAAAGCAGAAGTAGAAAATCAATATGTATATATATTGTATACTCACTCGTACTCGTACTCGTACCTTTATTCGAGTACAGGTTGTTGAGACAGGTTGAGACTTGAGACTTGCATGTGGCAGCATTCAGCAATCGTCCTGGTTGAGACAGGCCGGGTTAGTATTATCGTACATTGTACACGGTGTAATTACATGCAAGCATATTAGCATACTGCATACCCTCATGTACAGTGTATATACCCTATTCAGTACTCCTATAGAAGTAAAGTACGTCAGGACCAGAGCAGGGTAGGGTACCGTACCTACAGTACAGTAGCTAGTAATTACATGATACACATAACACAAGTGGCGCACGCACGGACACGGACCTTCCCGGGCCTCCGGCCCGGCCGGGCCTGCGGCCCGGCCCCTTAAAATCATAATAATCCTTAATTATTATAATATTAAGCTGAACGTGACAAACATACATACAAACATACATACAAACATACATACATACATACATACATACATACAAACTGACACCATTTCACTTTTAATTAATAAGGATACATGATACATGGCTAGGGTACGTATAGGTATGCTAAAATCTAAATTATTACAGACCCTACCCCTACAGTACGAGTACGAGTACAACCCTCTATGCTCATATATTTAAAGTCCTGGAGAAAATTAGAATGTATACTACTAGCTCTAGAGGACTAGCTAGCTACTAGTAGTATACTGTAGTACTAGTAGTACAGCAATTTTCTGCATGTGGAGAGTGGAGACTGGAGAACACGTCCGTTGTACTGTACACTGTTCACGTGCCTGTACCCATGGACACTTCGTCGCAAATCTTGTCGATGATTCAGATTTCAGCGGGATATCCGAGATATTACCGGTTGCAGGGAAGCGCAAATCCTTGACCTGATTCTCTAGTGTTGAGAAGGATTATAACTTTTCCAATCATGTTTTTCTTGTCAAGAGGCTTGTAAAAGTTGGGCAGATGCATCCAACCAGAACGAGCTAGGTACGACTGGGTACGAGTAGCTAAAACGGGGTGGGGCTATGGAAGCAGGAGAAGTACCCCGGACTAGGAGGGTTACCCGGGGGAGCGGCTACCCTCATTGAATTTCGCTACATTCGCCAAGATACGATGTCACCGGCCACGCACGATCGCATGCGTTTAACTTTCGAATAGGCAGCTGTCTGCAGCTCCACACTCGCACATTCGAACGGGTCGAACAGTCTCTGTCTGTAGCGAAATGGAGAACAGCGGAATGATGCGCGGGGCCATCCAGCTTTCCGGGAGAACCTCGTGCCCGAGACCATGAGGATCCTTCACAACACACCCCCTCAACATGTTGCCCGCTGGGCATCATGGTACATGTACTAGCTACCTGCCCGCCGAGGGTCATTTCGATGCAGCTGTACAGGGCGCGCATCCCCAATTCAGACAACGCTCTCGATTCCCAATATTCTAATAGGCTGTATTCACTAGCCCATGCTGCATATTTCCTAGCCTCTAGTCGAAATTCCATGCTGCGACTCTTGAAATGTATTCTGTAGCCCAGCGTTGTGCCCTGCAATACGGCCCACAAAAGAAGGGCTGCGGGCAGCTGCAGAGGCAGCGGCGCAGAGGCGCGGGGGCAGCGAGACAGGCAGCTGCCTGCAGCCCAAAGAAGAAGGGCTGCGGGCAGCTGCAGAGGCAGCGGCGCAGAGGCGCAGGGGCAGCGATGCAGGCAGCTGCCTGCAGCCCACAAAAGAAGGGCTGCGGGCAGCTGCAGAGGCAGAGGCAGCGGCGCAGAGGCGCGTGGGCACCGAGACAGGCAGCTGCCTGCAGCCCGCAAAAGAAGGGCTGCGGGCAGCTGCAGAGGCAGCGGCGCAGAGGCGCGGGGGCACCGAGACAGGCAGCTGCCTGCAGCCCAAAGAAGAAGGGCTGCGGGCAGCTGCAGAGGCAGCGGCAGCGGCGCAGAGGCGCAGGGGCAGCAATGCAGGCAGCTGCCTGCAGCCCACAAAAGAAGGGCTGCGGGCAGCTGCAGAGGCAGCGGCGCAGAGGCGCGGGGGCACCGAGACAGGCAGCTGCCTGCAGCCCAAAGAAGAAGGGCTGCGGGCAGCTGCAGAGGCAGCGGCGCAGAGGCGCGCGGGCACCGAGACAGGCAGCTGCCTGCAGCCCGCAAAAGAAGGGCTGCGGGCAGCTGCAGAGGCAGCGGCGCAGAGGCGCGGGGGCACCGAGACAGGCAGCTGCCTGCAGCCCAAAGAAGAAGGGCTGCGGGCAGCTGCAGAGGCAGCGGCAGCGGCGCAGAGGCGCAGGGGCAGCAATGCAGGCAGCTGCCTGCAGCCCACAAAGAAGGGCTGCGGGCAGCTGCAGAGGCAGCGGCGGAGAGGCGCGGGGGCAGCGATGCAGGCAGCTGCCTGCAGCCCACAAAAGAAGGGCTGTGGGCAGCTGCAGAGGCAGCGGCGCAGAGGCGCGGGGGCACCGAGACAGGCAGCTGCCTGCAGCCCAAAGAAGAAGGGCTGCGGGCAGCTGCAGAGGCAGCGGCGCAGAGGCGCGGGGGGCACCGAGACAGGCAGCTGCCTGCAGCCCAAAGAAGAAGGGCTGCGGGCAGCTGCAGAGGCAGCGGCGCAGAGGCGCGCGGGGGGGAGCGAGACAGGCAGCTGCCTGCAGCCCAAAGAAGAAGGGCTGCGGGCAGCTGCAGAGGCAGCGGCGCAGAGGCGCGGGGGCAGCGATGCAGGCAGCTGCCTGCCGCCCACAAAAGAAGGGCTGCGGGCAGCTGCAGAGGCAGCGGCGCAGAGGCGCGTGGGCACCGAGACAGGCAGCTGCCTGCAGCCCAAAGAAGAAGGGCTGCGGGCAGCTGCAGAGGCAGCGGCGCAGAGGCGCGGGGGCACCGAGACAGGCAGCTGCCTGCAGCCCAAAGAAGAAGGGCTGCGGGCAGCTGCAGAGGCAGCGGCAGCGGCGCAGAGGCGCAGGGGCAGCAATGCAGGCAGCTGCCTGCAGCCCACAAAAGAAGGGCTGCGGGCAGCTGCAGAGGCAGCGGCGCAGAGGCGCGGGGGCAGCGATGCAGGCAGCTGCCTGCAGCCCACAAAAGAAGGGCTGTGGGCAGCTGCAGAGGCAGCGGCGCAGAGGCGCGCGGGGGGGAGCGAGACAGGCAGCTGCCTGCAGCCCAAAGAAGAAGGGCTGCGGGCAGCTGCAGAGGCAGCGGCGCAGAGGCGCGGGGGCAGCGATGCAGGCAGCTGCCTGCCGCCCACAAAAGAAGGGCTGCGGGCAGCTGCAGAGGCAGCGGCGCAGAGGCGCGGGGGCAGCGATGCAGGCAGCTGTCTGCAGCCCACAAAAGAAGGACAAGGCGAAGGCGCCGAGGGAGGCCAAAAGGGGACAAGGCAGGGAGAACCAAGCCCAACCTTGTGCCCGACAGCTGCAGCCCAAGACAACGAAGGATAGAAAGCGTCTGGCCGCGGTCGCCCCTACCTCCGATGACGACCAGGACCCGGAGGGTAGCAGCGACGATCCGGCTACAATTTATATAGCCCCGCCAGCTGTACGTCAAGACGGGCGAACCGCACGTCGAAATGTAGGTCTACCTGCGAGGTACCAGTAGCAGGCCGGCATAAACAGTGTGGCGCGAGCGAGGGCCTGCTCATCTGACCAACTATGCAATGCTCAAATTGTGTAATATGATTCCCGCTCCTACCCACACACATCCCGTTCGGCAGGGAGGGGCTATATAAGCGAGAGCTTTGATGTCCTTAAAGTCCACCTGGCGTGCGCCAGCGAATTCTTACCTTACCTTAATATGATTCTGATCGAATACCGATACGTACGCGAGACGTCTGGGAGGTAGGGATGCCGGACGACTGGGAGCCGGATTTGGCCGCGCGCCGCCAAATCCGGCTCCTGGGGACCCTGGCCGGGGACCCTGGCGCGGAGCTGAGACTACATTTGCAGCTTTGGGCACGTCACGAACCCCGCGCAAAGGTCGGGCACCCAGGTAACAGCAGCTGCTGCCAGCTGGAAACCACGACAGATGAACAATATGGACACTGGCACAATCTTTTGAGGAGGGCAGCTTGAAAAGTTTGAAGGAAAAGTTTTGAGGAGGCTACGGTCTATTTGACTACGTTTACAACAAAATACCATTTAATATATACAAATTGATCTGCATTTGTCTCAGAGGTTTCAAATTAGAAGCTGTCCGATTCCTGTAACATTTCAAGGATTTGCGCTTCCCTGCAACCGGTAATATTGTCAAGTCGCATTTATGATATATTTAATTTATCGCAAATCCTGTCGATGCAGCTATCTCGCACCGAGCTCGCCATCATCAGTACGGGAACAGTCCATAGTCCCTAGTCCCTACTCCCTACTGCCGTAGTCGAAGGGTAGGTAGGGTAGGTGCCTAGTGCCTACCGTTTACTGTTTAGGCCTGTACTAGTACGAGTACTATAGGGATATCTGTCAAAATGTGTGTCTGAGTGTATGCAGTTGGGGCGCTAGCCAGGTCAGGCTGAAGTGATTGTTACATCGTATCGTGTTGTGGAAGTTCTGTTCAGGTCGTCTCAGGTTTTGTATAGGAGATACACGGTCAGGTCAGCTATATTTGTAGATAGAAGTCAGGTCTAGGAGATGTGGGAAGGCTGGTAGGAGAGAGTGTGTAACGCGTGGTGTCGTGCATGTATTAGCGCGTAAATTCAGGGTAGCTAGTACGAAGGTTTACGCAGGGGTACAGCCGTAGAGTTTACATTCTGACACCCCCACTCGGCTGTAGCACGAGTAAACCTGGTGGAGTATCGGCGTAGGTGGTACGTTTCTTGAGGGAATGAGTAAATGACGGAAAATGACGGGTATTGGGTGTACGTTTGAGACTTCTTTGTGAGAGGGGCAAATGGGAGGCGAAGACGAAAAGAGAGTGTTGAGAGATCACGTTGAGCGATGGTGCGATGGTGTTGAGCGAGGAGCGAGAGCGTTGAGAGTGTCGCGATGGCGAGTGTTGTCGATGAACGTGGCCAGAGAGAGGGGCCAGAGCTGTAGGAGTCGTTGCCAGGGTCGGCGATGGTGAGCGAGGTTCAGCGATGGTGCGTTTCCGCGAAGAGGAGGTCGTCGAGCGAGAGAAGAGCGGGTCGGTCCAGTTTCAGTCCAAAATGTCCAGTTCAGTCCAGATGTGATGTCTAGTCGTCGGTCAGTCTAGCGAAGTCCGGGTCGTGTCTGTCCAGAAGAGAAGTCTAGGGTCGTGTCCAGGTCTTGTCCAGAATGTCCAGGTGGTGTCCAGAATATTCAGTTCGGAATGACGGGCATTTAGGGTTTTGATCGGGGGTGCTGGAAGACCGCAAAAAGTCTATAATTGGGTCCCCCGCTCCCTACTACTGGACCGCAAATGCGGTCTAGTTAGTACGAAATTATTTACGGATATGAGACAGAGAACGTTATTGTGGACGTGGTCTATACCGCGAGACCCAATGTCAAAAAGTCATGAGTCATAAGGCCACTTCTTAGTAAATTTTTCGTTTGAGTATTTCGGGCTTTTGTGGACGTCGTGCCCGAATTAATGGGACTTCTTGCTAAATTTTTAGTGGCCGTTAAATCAGGGGGCACTTGTGGAGCTCCACAAATCACCCGCATCGGAGACTATTTCGGCTAAAATAGTTTGATTTGTGGAGCTCAACAAACGCCCCGTGCTCGCTTCCCGCTCGGGACGCTGTACTTTAACCTATGAGTACAGCGTCCCGCACGGAACGATCAGTCGATCCGTCGGACGACGCCGCTACTGTACCATAACTGTGCGGCACTCGGTGATCGTCCGTCCTCGTACCCTGCTCGTACTAGCAGGCACGGCCGGCGATCGCTCGGGACACTTGCACGAGTACTTATACGGGTTTGTACGTTTTATACTCCGGGAACTAAAAATTTATTTACAAGTCCTTTTTAAAATAAATACTGGAGCCCAGTCTCCGCTTCGCGGCGTCTGGTCTTCGAGACTCGAATCTCGGCTCGAAAGAGTGGGGCAAGGGTTTTTCGACCCACCTTCTCCCGGGGGTGAAAAAAAAAACTGGAGCCCGGGACAGTGTCCTTAACACTGTGTAATTTCGTACGGGAACCAACGGAAAGCGTGGAAAATGTAGAAAAGATAGAGTCGGGCCGAACATAGCGGATATTCTATGGAAGGGGTTGTCCGTGCATTGTAGGATTAGGGTACCTAGGGAACGTTCTAGAATACGCGTGGGCGGCAACGAGGCCGCCAACCTCTTCTAACTTTGTAAGTTTTAACCCTTGCTGCGCTCCGCACTCCGCACTCCGTCTATGCGAAGCGCCGCACTCCGTCTCGGCCGGCTCGGAAACCAAAGCCACCCCCACCCTTGCCTGCCTAACAGGCATGCAACACAGAACAGAACTCCGCTGTAAATAGAGCATATCTCCGTACTCCGCACTCCGCAATACTCCGCGCTCCGCGGACATCGGCCGGCCGATGTCTGCGGACTGCGGCCTCACTCCGCACTCCGCACTCCGGCCGCGCTCCGCAGACGTCCGCTGGCCGCACTCCGCAGTCCGCAGTCCGCACTCCCCACTTCGCACTCCGCGCTCTGCAGACATCCTCGCCCAACCCGGAAACCTGAGCCACTCCCCCCCACCCCCTCCACCCTTCATGGCTGAAGTGCCGGCCTATATACTCGTACTATGGAAGTACATAGATTTGCACGGGATGAAAGCTAAAAATGTAATGAAGAAAATTCCACATATTATTCTAACCGTTTTCTAACAGTTTCGTGCATGTTCTACGGACCCTGGTTACTTATTTCCCGAAAACCAAGGAAAGAAAAAGAAAACGCCGGAGAAAGACCGGAAAATCTGCAAAATAGTGGCGAAATCATAGGAGGAACAAAGTAGTGAAAAAGTCCGCCGATCGAGGCTCGAGCAGGGGGCTTTTGTGGAGCCCGAGTTTTTTTTTCACCCCCGAGGAGGAGGAGGAGGAGGAGGAGGACGTGCTTTTGTGGAGCCCGAGTAATTCGGCCTTGTGTGGAGCCAACGAAAAATTTACTACTAGCTAGTACGAGCTACTAGCTCGTACTACACAAGTTTTGTCAACAGGATGTGGGACCAGATGAGCACCAAGCGCCCCATTGTTCCATTGTTTTTGGCCATTGTCAGCTTGTTTACTTGTAATGGAACTCTTGGCTTCCATTTTTGGGTGCATCAATCCAAGTTAAGGGGGGGGCAAGCCAGTGTTGAAGTCATGTGTGCATATTTGCTAGAGGGTTGGTTTTCCCCTACCTGTTGATTGCTGGAGCAAATTTAATGCATGCTAGATACTAGGCATATGAGGGTATCACGATGAAATTTCCGGCATGCTTGTACATGGAAGTGTCTTCATTCAGCCCCATCCCTCCTTGACAGGAGAATGTCTCTCATGGTTGCAAGCCATGCCTGAAAAGTCATCCCCCATGGCTGCAATCATCATGAGCGCTGATCTGTTTTGCATTTTTGCATGAGGGCCATACATGGCAATGACAAGGGGTGCGAATGGTATCTTGACACGCACATTGTGTGTCAATGATGTGGACTTGGGGGCAACTTGGTCTAGCTACAAGGGGAGCATGGTGCACAGGGAGGCACAACACATGGCCATGCCCGAGGCTTCCTGTGTTAGAAATTAAGGGCAGGTATGGCCCACAAGTCTGGGGTGGCCAGGCCATTGAGGGGGCCCTTCCCATTCACATGTCGGTGCATGAGGTCACATTTGCCTGCATGTGGGTGCATTCCATGGATAATTAGGGGTAGCTGATCTTTGGAGGCCATTTCTGGGCCTGAATGGACACTTTTTTTGACATTTTTGGACCCGACTTGGAAATTTTCTGTTAATGTACTGTGTCGTCATCTATGCGAATTTCATTGAAGTTGAAAATTGAGCATCTAGATCTCATCGTCCGCTTTCTGGTGAGCAAAAAATCTCCTCAATCCGATATCATCTGAAAAAGTTATGGCCAAAACAGTGAACGGGAGTCCACGGACAGTTAGCCCCGTCCACGGACAGCTTTCAGCGATGCCTTACATCTGGTGCCACGCCCCCCCTACACGCCCATCCCAGGTAATTCCTAGCTTAACTTGTGCCATTTCACATTTATGCAACCCTCATAGGCATCCTTGGGTGGTTGAAGCCCCATCTTCTGTGCCCATCATGGTTGCGGGCCGGCACGGTCGATTTCCAGAGCTAGCTGTTAGCCCCACGGCACGCAAATGAAACTGCGCAGATCACCCCAAGGCAGCAATGGAGGCCCAAAATGATCATAAACAACAAGGATACCATCAAAGCTTTCCATCCATGATGCCACCTATGAGGCATATGCATAATGTGGGTGTTGCCACAGATTACGGCATTTCTGTGTAGCTAACGTGACAAAACTTTTGTAGTACGAGTACTCGTATTAAAAAAGTGGCCTAAGGCGACTGTGATTATATATGTTGTTTTAGGTCATCCCCCCCCCCGGATTTCGGCCTCCCCCCAGACATCTTATTATTCCTCGAAGTACTGTGTTAAGTACTAACACTCTACAAACTGCTGAGTATGAGTTGTTTCCCTATCTGCAACGCATACACAGCCTGCACAGGCATGTGCAATGCAAGACGGGGGGTATGAGGAATGCATAGAACATAGAGAATTGCTCTGATTGGTGTAGAGAAGGTATATATTACATACGCACAAGGATATATTGCACGAATGAACTAGTCTCTGCTATATAATTATGAACAAGGACGCTGATCAGAGCGGTTGCTTGTATACATACATTTCAAACAATTACATGTCTGAAATCATCACACCGCGATGATTTCCGAAGGAGACCATGTGTGTGTGTGTGTGTGTGTGTGTGTGTGTGTTTGTGTGTGTGTGTCGACTGTGTGTGTTGGGGGGGCTGGGGGGTATATTTAGCCGTGGTGGCCGGGGGATGAGGTTGTCAGCACTAGCCTGACGACATGCCGCTGTGGGTCCAACACACGTGGGTCCCACGTCACACGACCTCCATACACAAAAGAGGTAGACAGAAATGCATCCTCTAGAACCTGACGTGCCATGGTCTGGGAGCCCTCGACCTCCTAGTCTGGGGTGGGCATGCCCTACCCTCCACTACTGGTGGAACCAAGCGCGTCTTGGTGCAGTGAGCGAATATATGATCACCTTGGGCTTGCGATAATCACCACACATGATACTCTCCAGCTAGCGCCTTGGCGGTTGATCTTGGGGTTGCCCTGCTCTTGCCCGTAGATATTAGATCTCCTGTACGCTCTGGGGTGCCGAGGCTGTTTACGAGTCTTCTCACCTCTGCCTCAGGGAGCTCTCCTGGCAATCAAGGTGGGTTGGTGCTCTTCAGGATGAAAGTATTAGTAATATTGATTTGAATACCGCCGTTTTGGCTACTTGGCGGTTGGCACCAAGGTCCCAGGTAGTGACAGTACTACTTAAGTATTGCACCCAGTACCATATCACGTGGTTTTATCAAATATACATGTCAATAATACATGGTAGCATGGTATATAGGCCCCCAGTAACGCATAGGACACATCCTGAGGGCAAACAAAAAAATAATATGTTTTTAGGAAAAAATAAATATATCCCCCCCTCCCCCCCCCCCCCCCCCCCCAAATTTCCAGTTGTGTGCACCTAAAACAACATATATAATCACAGTCACCTAAGTCATATATATATCGGTTGTACGCGCTCCCCCTGATCGGACGTACCGTCATGATCAGAATTCAGCGACTGCCGACTAGCGACAGCCGACAGGCCGACAGCCGACAGCGCTTGCTGAAGAAATTGCCGGGACAAAGGCTCGTAGTTCTTGTCCACAACGATGGACTGTGCGAACGCGTAGGCCAGTTGATGCAGCCAAACATGACCATCTACGCCGATCGTTTTGCCTCGCGCCAGACCATACAGGTTTTCCTTTGAGATAAGTGGTTGAAGCTGCTTCAACAGGCCGGGGATCCCCATTCTATCCGAGCTATTTAACGGTGCGCGGAAGCAGCGGAGCTGGCATCTGCCGAGGACCGCGGTCCGCGGCTGTCAGCATCTGTGCGGACTGCGATCCGTCAGTAGCGATACCCTACCCTAGGTACCGCCTACCGGCCTGCCAGTGCAGCAGGCAACCGGGTTGCCAAGTCAATCTGTATGAGTTTGACTACGAGATTCTATTCCGTACTGGCAAAGTGGACGCGCTCGGTCTATTGTGGACGCGAGTCGGTAGGGTACGTCCGGGGGAATGATGATTGATGAATCTGGCTGTGTGTGGCACACTGACCGGCATGAATCTCCTCTTCCCCCGTTGCTTCTTGATCACATGCACAGACAATCGGACGGTTTATTTTTGTCGTAGTATTACATCGTACGGCTTGACAGGTTTGCTTAAAATAGGAACGCACAAGCGTTAAGGAGTAATCCTTGGATCGCTGTGCGAATTTCTAGGCTGCTAGAAAATCGGAGAGCGCTCGAGAGCAAATATTTGAAATTTTGAACAGAAAATCACCGGGACGGACTACCGTATTCCCCGGTGGTTCCAGGCCCGTTTCCCCCTGATTTTTATGGGTTCTAGCTAGGTTCTATTTCCTAGGTTCTAGGGTCATTCATTGCTCTCTTCACCTGGCTAGGTACTCGTACCCTTCCGCCGTCTCGTCCGTCCGGCAGCGCGGGCGAGTGGAAGCATCTCTGCGAGGGGGAAGCGGGGTTCGTTGCGGCCGCGTTTCACACAACGTGGGTAAGCATTACTGATGTCTGGGTAACCAGAAAAGGGTCCAACAGGGGGGGAACAGGTGCGCTGAGTCAGACACGGAAAACGGCGTGAGGACGAGAGGGGAGGCGGCGAACACCACGGGCAATGGCGAGAAGAGATTGTGGCGGCGGTCTGCCAACCGGTACCGTACTGTACTGATACAAATTTTCAATCGCGCGGACAGCGCGGACTGCCACCGGCCGAGCGGCTGCATTTCCCGGCCAGGCCTCCCATGGTTCCCCTGCTCGTACTCGTACTACGTCCCCCCTACCCTAATTACCTGCCAGCACTCGTAGTACTCCTACTACTTTTTTCTCGTTTTTCTAACCCAACATCATACTTTTTTTCCCACATGTAACACCCCTTTCCTGGGGGTCCAATTGCACCCAAATCGCTCTCGTGCGTTCCCGCCATTTTAAAAATGCTACTTCTCCCTGGTTCACCGCCGCTGCACGTGGGGCCTCATGTGGCCTCCTCTCCGGCCTCCGTTCCGAGCCTCCTAACGTACCATGCGCCCACATTGCTTCTCACCTATTTCTCACGTACCTCCATTTCTATGGGGTTCTCCGCATTTCTCCGCATATCCGGAATTCCCACTCTAAACACCTTCGCACCCGGTGCCACTCGCACTCTCTATCTGAAGCGAGTCAGACACCCGCCCTGCGACGTGGCGCATCATACGCCCTTTAACTCCACCAAAAACTCCGGCCGGTTGATCGAATGTCCGTTTTGTACTGTACACGTATCTCCCACACTGGCTGTTGTATACAGGATACCGTGAGAGTATACGGAATGTGCGTACTGTACGTAGTGACGCCCGCGAGCGTGCGCGTGCGCGCGATCAATCCATCCATCCATCGAGCGTAGTACTAGTACTCGTACCCACTTTCGCGATCGCACAGACCGCTACTGTAGTTGATCTGCAAATAGGTAGATTAGTGATACATAGCTAGAGGTTAACTAACTAGGAGATACCTACCTGCGGAGGTAGAAAATATACGCACCCTCCGGCACGCAGTGTGCCATAAAAGCGCTGGCGGCATGCTTTCAGGACCCCACTATGCACTGGTTCCACAGGCCCGGGCTACGTACCTACAGGAGTTGAGTGGGGTGGTGGACATCACACCAGGGTCAGGGCCCTGGAAAGGAGGAGCACAGCTATGGCCGGCATTGCTGAGAAATCGAAGGTTGACATTAAGGCAGGATAGGCAGGCAGTCCGTGGTTGGATGCATTCGCCGGGTCTGTAGCAGCACCACGATTACGGGTTCATGGATACACTCCATGCACACCAGTGCATGGCAAAATTAGCATTGGCACTGCAGTTTGTCCTTTGATTGATTGGGGCGGTAGCATCTTACGGACCAGGACAGTGTAGCTGCCCTGTGTACTTGTGCGTGTGTGTGTGTGTGTGTGTGCGTGTGTGTGTGTGTGTGTGTGTGTGTGTGTGCGTGCGTGTGTGTGTGTGTTGGGGGGGGGGGGGGGGGGGGACAACTTTCACCCGCCTTGGCTATCAATAAATAACTGTGAATCAAGATCCATGTACCGAACATTGACAGATATCAGCTGCTTCAAATATCGGGCTGCCTGTCAATGCACATGGTCACAGGTTTCGGATCACTGCTTTTTCAGCTTCGCATTTTTCTGAAACACCAAGAACACCAACGCCTGCGCAGTCTGCGCACAATATGCGTATACTAATTCAGGCTGAATTTCTGTTTAGGCAGCCGCTGCCAGGGCAGGAGCATGCATTGGCTCGGTTTGCTTTCTTCCATTTATCTCCAAATCTTCCGATTTTTTACTCAGACAGACTCGGACCTTTGAAACTTAGGGTGAGCTATTAGCCAGTGTGGACAACGTTGAAGGAACTCATCACAAATCTTTTACGATATGGTGCTGAGGGCGGGGCTGTTGCGTTCTTTAAACGCACCTAATTGTTTAGCCAGTGTGTAGTTTATGCTTGTACTGTGGGGATAGCACGGCAGAAAACTTTCCCTTCGGGGAAATCGGCCTAGATTTTGGCGGAGTCCTTCCCGAGGCATCACTGCGGCCACCTCTGCTGGGAGCTCTGGAGTGATAGGTGCTCTGGGATGGCTTCTCTACAGCTTCTTTATTCGCCCCAAAGTAGGGCCGCGCTCCACCAGCGTAGATCGGTGTCACTCTGACATACAAGTCTGCGTCCGTGCCACTTATGACAGAGGAATGAGAGGACATCCCAGGGACAGTGCTTATTGCTCTTGAATCCGCAAATGTCTGAGGGAGCCGCTTCCTTCGTGCATGGGAGGTGTGGCCCATGTTTGCTGCCAGGTTGGCATGCAGCATGGTAGCCTTGGTGTTCTCAATGTGCTGCGCCATCGCTGCCATGGGTCCCAGAGTCCCTGCCTGTCCTCCAGTGGTGGCACGGCGGCCCAAAGGCCTCTTAAAGGCCTTGGAGACCCCCTTGAAAATGTCTCGTGGAGTCTTTGACATCATGTTGGATGAGAGCTGGGTCTTGTTCTGCTTTGTCTGCACTGAGGTGGCCTCCACATGTGCACCTCCACGGGCTGCCTGAGCGGGCAGGTTACCTGATGGAGAGCTGAAGAGGTGATGATGATGCCTGTAGCTTGCAGCATCCATGGATTCCTTCTGACTGTTGAGGCGCCTCAGGTAGGTAGCCGACGGGCTGATGGGGGATGAAGCCACAACAGGGAACCTGGCTAGAGGAGTATCGCTCTCAATGCCCTCAACAAGTCCAAAGCTTCCGCCACGGGCCGAGTCCGAACGGATGCGGGCCTGCCACTCTGTAAGGGCCATGGCAATAGCACTGTCCTGAATCGCGGCTGATAGTGCTGGGGTCGAAAGGAGGTGGGGCATCCGCCTCATCACGGCTAGCCAGTGGTTGGAGGTACTCAGTAGTGTGGAGGCAGCTGCATGTAGTCTACTGTGCCTGGCTAGTGAGCCGGAGTGAATCGACACGAGGACTGAAGCGAACAACAGAACCCGGCCGACTTCCTGTTCAGGATCCAGGCGTGTGGCATCTGTTTCTGCCTTGTGGTTCCACCAGACAGCGGCGCGGATCAGGTCTGCACCGACGCCCACAAGTGATACCCCAACATAAAGAGGGACAAGCTCGTTAGTCTGGAGGTGACCCTGGAAGCTGCCACCCATGCCAAGCGGAGTGGACTCTGGGGTCTTCCCCTTGAACAGGTCCCAACAGTCACTATATACTTGGGGCCCGAGGAGGCGGCAGCTCTCCGGTGTAGCAAAGCGGTACGATGAAAGATCTGTCGTAAAATCTTCGGTGCTGTCCTCAGACCCAGTGCGACTGTGCATGTATCTCTGAGCAGCGCTGCCCATCGGCGAGGTCGGCGTTGACCCATATCGAGGAGGGCTAGAGGGAATGCAGATGCTCAGCTTGACAGGTGGGATCATGTCGTCATCAATCTCGAACATGTGTTGCTTCTTCGAGTGTGTCAGATTCCAGATTGCAGGAGAAGGGACAGACGTGTTCAGGGTGTTGACTTCGTTCGACCTCGGGGTCAGAGCCGGGCTGGTCAAATAAACTGCTGTGCCGCACTCGTCGTCTTCAAATACACACATTTCATCCTCGATGTGAAACGAGAGTACGTGAGAGGCTTCTGCACCTGTGAGGGGTCTCTCGATCTCACATTCCTGGACGAGGTCGATGTTGCTTTGGTAGTCCACCGGTGGCGGCATCGGCAGGTCGATGTAGTCCTGTCCCCTGTCAGAATCAGGGGACCTGCTGGCCATGACAACGGGGTGACACTGATTCTCGCATAGCGGATCGGAGCCACCTTGCGTATGCTTGCTGGTTTGCCTCGGGCTTCCTTGAGGGGACATCAAGGGAGTTGACATATGCCGGCCACTCAAAGCTGATCCACTTGCACTTGGCTCCCGGGCAGGTGAACCTGTGGTTCCTAGTGTCAGAGGGGCTGCTTCTTGCTTGGAAGAAAGCTGTGAAGTCCGGCTGCTGCTTAGGCTGCTTTGGCGGTGAACTGTGCTGCCAGGGCTGTCGTGCATAGCCATGCCATGGTTGGTCGAGGATGATCTCGCAGATTTGGTCTCTAAGTAGGAAGAAACCTCATCAGGTCTGCCTTCGGCATCAAAGAAACCAATGCTACTTGGGGAGCTGTCTATCCTGTGCAGCGACATCTGGCTACTCATGGGCGAGAAGAAACCTCTATTCCCAGCAGAAGTAGACCTGTTGCGTGATGACCGGGCTGAACGTGACGAGGAAAAGTGGTCCTTGTCATCTAGCTGGATTCCGTTCTGCTTGGATCCCTGCCTCATGCTTGCCAGTGTATATGGGCTTGCAGGCTTCTGTCAATGAAGACGCACTAATATCAGTTGCTGAGAAAGCAGGCCATTTGAGGAAAGAAGAGGAGAGACATGCCACAACAGCATAGAGTAAAGGTTTGCGGCTCACCGGCTTGTCTCCTGGAACAGAGACAAAGTCATGGGGCATTGAAGGTAGGCTGGTGGGTGTTGTGGAGCCGAACATGTCATGCAAGGTCTGTCTGCCTGAGCTTGGCTGATGCGTCTTTTCAACTCTGGGGAAGTATATGTTCCCAGAGCGGACCCGCAGCTTTTCGTGGAGAGCGGATAGGATCTGGTCAGCGGTGGCATACTTTGGAGGCTCGCTGGGATCCTTTCGGAACCTTGCAAACGGGCTGGGGGACCTTGTGCGCTTGTTTGGGGTCGTTGCGCCAGAGCGGCCACTGCCATCTACCCCAAAATCAGGAGCATCCCCTAACTCTGAACCTCGGGGACTTCTCACGGGACTGCGTGTGGAGGGAGTCATACTTGGGCTCCTTAACTCCTTGATTCTGTCTCTCAGTTTCCTAGCCACCCCTGCAAGTGTGCTGCTCGCCGTCGACTCAGAGGAGTCTCGCACAGAGCGAACATCAGTAGGCGTAGCAGCGTACCTCCTCGGAGAATGCTCAGGTGTTGCTCGCATGCTCTTCGGTGTGAAGAAGCCTCTGAGCCGCTCCTTGAAAGGGGATGGAGAACGAGGGGTTGGCCCCGGGCTTGGGAACCGTAACCTGAACATAGGGGAAGGAGTACGATCTCCCCGACCCCTTGATGTTGGGGATTTCCTTCCATTGCTGTTGTCCGCAGGTCCAGTTCCATCCCATCCGTGCGTAGGGGGAATCGCAAAACGATTGCTGCCAGGAGAGAACCCCAGGAACCCACAAGCTACGTTGGCCGTTGAGTGGGCGACGTTCAAATCCTGCATCTCATCTGGCTTTATCGCTGACTGGCCACCCATCGATATGACGCCCGGAGAAGCGGATTCAGCGCCGCCGTGCCGAAACTTTCCGGGAGACTTTCTCCTCGACTGTTTCGGGGTGGTGTTTCCGGTTCGATTCGACTCGTGTATCTGGGCATACCCAGGTACATTTTCCCCCTTGGATGCTGGATTTCCATGGCTTTGTGCAAGCAGGTCCTGAAGACTGTCGGCCAGGAGCTGCGGGTCGACGCTGCCCTGTGGGGCAAATGAGACTGCAATAAATGATATGTCCGTCTTCGGATCTCCGATGGCGAGATGTCAAGGACAGAGATTGGCTATCATACATCACAAAATAGGCGAGATAGAAACAGGACATGGGGGGAGGTCGACATCCCGGCTCAGATCGGGCTATGGGGCCATACTTTGCCTACGACTTTGTGAGGGGCTGCCCCTGCTTTCACTTTGCTGGTCGCTGTGGAGGGTCGTTTCGACTTGCCCCGCGCGCTGTCGGGGTGTTGCGGCCCGGCCCGATTCGTGTTCCCGTATTGCAGCTTTGGTCGAACGTATGGTTGATGATTGCGTCTTCCCCCCTGGCTGACATTCCTGAAGAGAACGACAGAAAACAGGTCAGCTTAGAGTGACTGATGCGAAGTGTGTGAAACTGACGGCGGTCAGGAGACGACCTTCAAACCCTGTCCGAGAATCCGACTCGCCAGCTCCGTATAACTCGTCAATGCAGCAAGAAATACTGGAGGGAGTTTTTCAATGTCAAGAGGGGAAGTTTGACCATCTTGATTCCATGGGATGCTCTACGCTACTCAGGACGTGGGACGTGGGGTATGCCCTGTGGCACCAACCTGCCGTCCCGTCGTTGCTGCTCCTCTTTTATGAACGACGACACAGACTCGAGCAGTGCGGCGCCACGGAGGTCGGTTGTCTCGCGTTGAGATGAATAAGCTGCTTTTTTATTTTTCGTCTGCTTCTTCGGGGTGGTCCGGACGCCAGAGTCTCGCCCCCCGGTGACCATGCTGCCGGATGTGATAGCCGGTACGCCCGGTCTATGCGGCGGGCAACTGTCTCCAAGAGTGGGAGATGTATAGCTAGATTTTCTCCGTCTACGTCGCGCTCTCACCCCCACGTCGGGCTGCGGAACATGCAGCGTCGTAAACTGAAGATAGACCTCGTAGCTAAAGCTGATATGGCGTACCAGGATCGGTTCCTTGCCGGTGAGTTGGGTTGAACTCGCCCAGCTGTTGCTGGGGATGCATCCAAGCGTCGGAATACAGTTGGGCGGTGCGGAGTGAGGCCGGGCGGGGTCTCGCCGGAGCGATAATTAGCGCTTGCTCCACGCCTAGCTGCTTCTCTCTCCTCAGTCGTGCCGATGATGCGGCGGGTTCTACCTGTAATTACGCCCTTAGTCCGCCCATCGGACTGGGACAGGGCCTTTGAGGTGTTTCTTCTTTTTGCACCGCGCTGCATGGAGCTGCATGGAAGGCTACTTGCTGCCACGAGCGCAGCAAGGGCAAGCGAGGCAGCGCACTCTAGAGAGAGCAGTAGAGCTAGCGCCCAGCGGGGTTTGATCCTGCAATATTAGCGATATTCATTCTACGAGTAGAGAGATACTATAGATAGATAGATTTTTCGACCCACCTTCTCCCGGGGGTGAAAAAAAAACTATAGATAGATAGTAGTAGTACTGTAGCTGACGGGTTGGTTACAGGGGGGTAGCTACTGTTATAGTAGTAGTAACTAGTAGCTACTGTAGAGGTAGGTAGGTAAGTATCTCCATAGGAGATACTAGGTAGTACCCAGTACCATACCCTGCCATAGGCCGACGAGTACCCTACGCTTGAGCTGCGGGTACGGACTGGTAGGTACGGATGCGCTTGAGCTCGTCGCTGACATCCGGTACTCGTAATACTACGAGTACTACCTAGTGCCTCGGTACTTTGGGTGGTACGGTATAAATACCACAGCTTTTGTACCACAGACACCCGAGTACCGCCCCCCTGATTTTTGATCGAATTTTCTTAAAATCTGAAAAGTAATAGTACGAGGTTGTGCTAGTCGCGCGGGAGCTGCTGCAGATCGCACAGCTCCATCAGCGGAGAGCCCGCAGATATGCAGGCATACACATCGGCACGCATCCAACGCCGAGGAAAAGCAAGAACATGGGCAAAGCTGGCTATGGTGTGCGGGGGTGGTCGTGCGTCGGGCTGACGGCGGCAGCGCACGGCGATGCGATCGGACAGGTCGGCGGCGGGCGGTGTACGTCCCGGTCTTTATTTCAAACGGGGGGGGGGTACAGAACTGCGGCCGTGTCGTCCGCGGCACCCATGATCGCGCTGATGTGCCACCAGTCGGACCCCTAGAAAGATGTCGAATGGCCCAGCGGTGCGAAACCCCGTCACAGGCAGGTCTATAGGGATATGTAGAACAGATCGGGACAGGGGTCCCGGTCATAGCGGTGGTGATGGCGGGGTAGGGGGCGATGCCGCTGAGAATGGGGGTTTTTGGTGATGATGGGGGTGCAGGGGCTCATGCATGACGTTGACGTCCTCCCACAGGAGGCATCAAACGTGCACGGATCCAGTGTCAGGAACTTTTATATGTTACATTTCAAGAATCAAACGCTAGGAATCAGCCTTGAGCGACACTAATCGCCCCTAAGGTCTAGAAATGCGCTTGCAGATGCTGATTTCGAAGCATTTGGACTAATTTGGAGGTGAACCTTAGTGTCTTGCACCTAGCCCGGTTCTGGCCAATGTACTAGACTGCCGGTTCCTTTTTGGGTCCATATGATCCCATCTGACCCTATGCTGTTGAGTCAGCAGTACTGTTTCCTCCCCTGGTGGCGCTCAGAAGTGGGGGGGTTTTCGTAGTACAAGTACCACTTTTGTGGTACTTATCCTACCAAAACTCAAAAGTACCGAAGCACTAGCGTCGGCCACATGCGGTAATCATCCTCCTGGCTGCTCCTAGCTGGCCGCATGAGGTAATCATGCGTACGAGTACGAGTGCTCGTATACATGTGATCATACTGCATACTCGTACATGTCACTTGTTATATGTACAACATGGTACGAGTACTAACTAAGGATACTGTAGTACGTACGCGATCTCCAGATCGAGATCGATAGTACTCGTACACTGCAGGACATGCATGCCTGGCCTCTTCGAGACTCGAATCTCGGCCCTCGAAAGGGTCGGGTAGGGGGTTTTCGACCTAGGGATACCTTCTCCCGGGGGTGCAAGAAACAGTACTTGTAGTAATGACATCGCCAGAGATTTGCCAACTCGGTGGCCGGCATAGCCGAACTAGAACGACGAATTTCAAAAGCTGTTATTTTATGTAATTATGGCTACGCCATCTGAACAAACTCTGTTTTTTTTGCGGCCTGGTTCGAAGATCGAACCAGACGAACAACTGGTCGACACTCGACGACGTATAAGCACGGGGGTCGGGGGTCGGGGGTCGGGGGTCGGGGTCGG
The DNA here is from genome assembly GCF_964194025.1 of Convolutriloba macropyga. NCBI lineage: Eukaryota > Metazoa > Xenacoelomorpha > Acoela > Convolutidae > Convolutriloba > Convolutriloba macropyga. Next base: position 45,367 of record NW_027452999.1, read on the forward strand.
GGGTCGGGGGTCGGGGGTCGGGGGTCGGGGGTCGGGGGTCGGGGGTCGGGGGTCGGGGGTCGGGGGTCGGGGGTCGGGGGTCGGGGGTCGGGGGTCGGGGGTCGCGGGTCGCGGGTCGCGGGTCGCGGGGTTGGGGGTCGGGATCGGGGTTGGGGGTCGCGGGGTCGCGGGGTTGGGGGGTTGGGGGTCGGGGTCGGGGGTCGCGATGCAGCACAGCAGGGACGAGTACTAGTACGAGTAGTAGTACGCGTATATCTGTATGCCCTCCGGCCGGTGGCCGGGGTCAGGAGGAATCCTGGTAGGGTAGGTACAGG
>NW_027453000.1:0-40059 GCF_964194025.1 Convolutriloba macropyga
ATATTCAACTCAATGTTTGCAGAATTTGATCGGAAAACTGTTTAAGCTCGTCTGAATGGTTTGGCCTTCAATTTGCCAAATTGTAATTGTGCAGTATTACACTTTTCAATAACTATCTATTCATTTACACGAAGAAGTAACAATAGAGAAAAATTGTTATAGAAAGTCACATCAACAAGTAAACATTTTGTTCTGGATATTTTTTTCTCTCCAATAATCATTGAACTTAGAAAGTATAGGAATAAACAGACGCATTAGATGGGAAAAAAAATTTATCCATAGCTAAAAAAATTTAATCCAAATATTGCTTCAGCTATTCAATCGATGCCACAAAGTTAAGATGTAAACTCACCACATGTGATTCAAACTAATTTGAACCCCGATAAGGCCCTCCATGTAACTTGAAACTTTCTAATTTTGATATAAATTTCACCGAGTGCTACAAAACAGGCTTGTATATAACAACACATCTGCTTGCGGAATTCCAGAAAGTTATTGACTATATGCTAATCAGGCTGGCAAACACCCATTGTTTTCTTCTGAAAATTTAAATATAAGGAGAGCTAATCTAACCCGGGTCGAGGGTTAGATTTGGTCAAAAAATAATGTAAGATTGGCGGCAAAAAGCGCTAAAAAACTTTTTTAATGCAAAGCGACCGCATCTTTTAGCGTTGACTGCGGTGAATTTTTTTGGCGGTTTTTAGCGCTGAAATATTTTTTTTTCATCCCATTCACCAGATTTCTCAAATAAAATTCAACTGCCGTACACGCACGGGTTCGAGCCTCCCTCCATCTGTCACCTAATTCAATGATATTTCCTGTGAAAAAAAAAACAAGCTTTGAATTTAGCGGTGAATATTTGTAAAATTTGCAACTTTAGCGGTGAAAAATTGTTTTCACCGCATTCTGCTGGTAGCGGTGAAATTTTTTTTTGTTGCATTCTGCTGGTAGCGCTAGTTTTTTTTCACCGCATTCTGCTGGTAGCGATGAAAAATTTTCTTTCACCGCTCAAGCGGTGAAGAAAATACTTTTCGCCGCTTAAATTTCTTTACCGCATTCATCGCATTGAACGCAAATCTTACACTTTTACTCAAATTCACCGCAAATCTTACTTTTTCAGCAATTTTTTGCGGTGACACTTCGACTCGGGAAAGAAGAGGTTAATTTGAATTTATTCCGCGAATGTCTATCAAAACGACAGGAAGCAATCTTCAGAACTAATTTTCGAGGAATGTTCTCTCCTCGTTGCGAAATTGAACAGATCGAAAATGAACAGTTGTTTCATCCGTTCAACTGCTGTGAACCCAATTTTTGAGCAACAAAAATAATGCAGTTTATTCACAAAGTCTTCAACAAAGCTTAAAAAAATGCGATCCTTCCTTCCTAAGCTGTGTCAATCACTTATGAAAAGTTATCAAAATTTTGCCACCTTTGTGCCATCCTCTTTCATCACTGACCAAAAAGTGAAGGGAAATGTTTTAATGACAATCGAGAAAATCAGGTTAAAATAAATTTTGTAACGCAAATTATATGTAACGCACCTTGCCAAGAACTTGGACCAGCACTCGAACAGCTAAAAGTGTGACAAATTCTTACCATTGCTGAAAAATAGCGGAGAATGATACATTTTTACTGAACTTGAACTACTACATTTTTCTTTGTTCAAACAAACAGACACTGTTTGTTCGAAATTCCTTTTCAAAAGGTCTTTGATCAAAGAATCCTTTCTCTCAATTTGGAAAAAAATGAGCCTGAAAAGTCTTAAAATAGTTGTTTATATTGATATAAACAACGCTGAATTGATATATTGATGTCTTTCCATATCTCAAATGATCTTCTACCTGTGTCCAAACGGGGACTAGAGATGCGTTTATTCACGTGAACTTCGACAGAACAGAAACAAAATTTTGAACTATGTAGCGCGATGCGAAACGCTTTCTGTTAAACGCATCAAATTTTACGAAAAAACTACAAAAGCTTTTGAACATAAGTCAGAAAAAGATATTATTAGTCCAGTTTTAGAAGTGAGTTTGCGCAGCCATGAATTGTTTTACGTTAGACAAAAAAATGCAAAAATGGTTTTTTCACTGCTCGAAATTCAAAAATTAGTTTTCAAAAACAACAACAAAATAATTAGTTTTCTATTTATAACTACAAATCAATTCGCTCTATAAACTTCCACACCGCACACTTCTTAACACTTCTAATCTCTGACAAGAAAACCTTTTCTTATGTGAGACAGACTACGCCATCCCAAGTTCAACTTGAGGTGAAGCGGGGCCGTCCAATTTTGGCATTGTTTATGGGAATAGCCCCACAGTTAATGCAATATCGACTTCACAAAAAACGTTTAAAGCACCTAATGAGTTATACAAAGATTCAATTACTTTCACTCTTTCCAAAAGTTTTATGAAAACACCTTTTGCTAGCTTAACCAACAAAGATACTGTTTTCGAAAAAATTTCCATCCGTGTCATCACTAGTAACGATGCAGGCAAATGTTTTTCCCTCATAAATATCTATTGTGACTATACGATTGTGTGTGTCGACCAGCACAGTCCCAATTTTCATCAAAATTGGTTACATCCCGGGTCGAGGTTTTGTCAAAAAAAATGTCAGATTAGCGGTGAATAGCGGTGAAAAAATATTTTCTTCACTGCAAAGCGCCCGCATCTTTTACCGTTGAATGCGCTGAAAGCGTGAATTTTTGTAAGAAATGCGTTGAATTTTGCGGTGAAAAATTTTTTTTCACCGCTTTCACCGGATTTCTTATAAAAAAGAAACTGTCGTACACGTGTTCGAACCACTTACCTCCCGCATGTCACTAGTTTCTTATTCCACTGCACCATCGCTCACTTACTGCAATGCTGTTTCCTGCGAATTTAAGATAAGCGTTGAATTTAGCGGTGAATTTCTGAAAGATTTGCAATTTTAGCGGTGAAAAATTTTTTTCACCGCTTTCTGCTGGTAGCGGTGAAAAATTATCTTTCACCGCTTAAGCATTGAAATTTTTAGCGCTTAACTAATTTTTTTTCACTGAATTCATCGAATTGAGCGCAAATCTTACACTTTTACTCAAATTGACCGCAAAAGTAATAAAATAGTAATAAGTAGTAACACCCTTTGATAAGTAACACACTTTAATATGTAATACCCTTTAATAAGTTGCCATAATGACCATAGACGCTTGATGGTCATTAATGAAGCGCTACTTTCTTGTTAAAAGCGTTGAATGTGTCTTCTGTACAAAAATGAGTTTACTTCATAATTATCATTCCCGCAATTTTATTGCAGCCCTTAAAATAAAAGATTCTAAAAAAGACACAGAAAAACTTTGAAAGGCGTATTTGAAAAAAAAGAGACCAAGAAATTTTTTTTTGAGATTCGGTAGATTGTTTGTATAAATCCCTTGATGCCGAAGTTTTTGAACATGCTCAGAAAACGAACAATCAATATCTTTTGGATCTTATAGTCTTTTGTCCGACCTTCCCTGAGCACGTTCTCACATTGGTCAATTTATCAAAAATGGTTGCAAAAAATGACACTGAATTAATGAGGCACAAATAACCGATCAGAGAGCCATAGGTTAGTTGAATGGCTCATGCCAAAAAATAAAAGACGCTTAACTTTCGTGAAATAATCAGCTGAAATCTATTCCAATTTAAAAACATCCATAATTTCACACCTAAACTAAATTAGAAAACGTAAAGAGAGATAGCATTCTACATTCAAAGCTTATTTTAGAAGGAAACAAAATTTACAGCTAACGAGCATCAGCATAGAATCCGATACAAATGTTTTTTAACAAATTAAATCTTTATATAAAAAATATTAATGATCTGGAAACAGTACGATGAGACCTAATGATATCTGATAAAAAATGGGAGGATTAGTAGGAGCATACCGAGATACAATAAAACCATCACAGGGCAAGACGAAATGCCAATCGCCGAAAAAAAGATACCCCAATCGAATCACCCATAACCGGGGTTGAGAAAATGCGACGAAATCGACGCAAGCAGCATCGGTTTTGTCGAATTTGTCGATTTCGTCGGTTTTTTATTTAGGAAATGTTGATTATCGCCGTTTTTGTCGATATTGTCGGTATCTGATGTAAAAAGTGTCGATTCGCGTAGTTTTTGTTTAAATACTGACAAAAACCGATCAAACCGACGAAGGAAAAACGTGTAAGGGCTTTGATCGTTTTTGGCGAAGTAAAACCTACGAAAACCGACAATTCCTATGTTTGAATCCAATGAAATTATCAACACGGGAATTCCTCACCCTGACCTTCGATTACCAGTACCTTATGCACTGATGACTGATGGATCTCTTCAATTGAAAATTGCGAAAGAGAACCAATTCTCTTCCCTGATTCGTCTGTTTTAATGACAGATCTGTTGATTCCAAACATTTGAGATTCAGGAAAACTATCATTTACTACTCGAAGTTCTGCTTTAACCAAACTTCAGAAAAAATATGTCCTTATCGCTATATGCAAAATGCAGACCAACAAACACCGATGATAAAACCCGGGTCGAGGTGTCACCGCTAAAAATCGCTAAAAGATGTAAGATTTGCGGTGAATTTGAGTAAAAGTGTAAGATTTGCGTTCAATGTGATGAATGCGGTGAAAAAAAACTTTTAAGCGGTGAAAAATTTTTTCCAGCGCATAAGCGGTGAAAGAAAATTTTTCACCGCTACAAGCAGGACGCGCTGAAAAAAAATTCACCGCTACCAGCAGAATGTGGTGAAAAAAAATTTTCACCGCTACCAGCAGAATGCGCTGAAAAAAAAAATTTTCACCGCTAAATTTGCGAATCTTACAAATATTCACCGCGCTAATTTCAACGCTGATCTTATATTCACAGGAAATATCATTGACGGAAGTGACAGATGGCGCAGTAGATTACGAAGTTGTTGACACGCATGAGGTAGAGGTTCGAACCCTTCTACGGATGTTTCTTTTTGTATGAATTCCGTTGAATGCGGTGAAAACAAACTTTTCACCGCAAAATTCAACGCAATTCTTACAAAAATTCACCGCTTTCAGCGCATTCAACGCTAAAAGATGCGGGCGCTTTGCGGTGAAAAAAATTTTTTTCACCGCTATTCACCGCTAATCTTACATTGTTTTTTGACAAAACCTCGACCAAGGAACGACGAGAAAGAAGGTTGGTAAGAGTGTGTAGTAATGTACAAAATACATTGAGGACAAATAACGAAAGTGAAACATCTCTAGTCGCAAAAAAAGTTTATCTTGCAAGATCTTGCAAGATTCTTGCAGAATCTTGCAAGAGGATGCATCGTCTTGCAAGAATTTCTTCCAAAATCTCGCAAGATCTTAAAAGATAAACGTTTTCTGGCAAGAATCTTACAAGATAACCTTGCCCCTTAAAAAACAAAAACACAGAAAAACGCAAAAATAACGGACACCATGTGCACAAAAAACGAAAACACAGAAGAACGCAAAAAAACGGACAATATGTGCCCAAAAAAAAGAATCACAGAAAAGCGCAAAAAAAGTCAGAAGGTTTTTCACCTTTGCATGCCAAAAGTTTCCAATCAAATTTCCGTGTCGAAAAATATAGGAAAAATAATGAACAAGGACACTAATATGACGAAAAGTTGATTTTTATGTTTAGGAAAAGATAGCCCATTATTGAGATACTTTGAAAGAAAACTTAAATCTAATTAAAAGTGCAAACATGCAAAAATCACGAAAATTGAAGCTGTTATAAAGAGTAAAATATAGTTCACTAGCTAAGGGATAAGACTTGTTAATAGAGAAATTAAGCAGCAAATTAAAAGAAATATGACTGGCTGAGCTCCAAAAACAATTTTTGTAGAAAAACATATATTTTTTTTCAAAATCCATAGCCAACATAAGCTTTCAGCAAAAAGAATGGTCAGTTTACCTTACATTTTCCAAGAAAAAAATCCTTGTTTTTAGTGAGACTAAGTCATAAGACAATAAACTTTTTAAAACACTTTTAATACAAGTAGGAATATCACAATCAACTTTACGAAACCACAGCGTTGGAGCCATTAAATTCATAAGATAATAACCCCGGGATAATTAATGTTCAATTGCGCCTCCTTTGAACATAATAAAATCCCTTGCAAACCGACTATCACAAAATGACAACAAAAAGAACCACAAACACTGAAATGTTTCTAAAACTCACAAAATTCATCCGTAAAAAGTTGTCTAAGCTCTAAAGACATCAGTCAAAACGTTTAACCACCAGAGAAGTGATTGTTTGGTTCAACAAAAATTATCGAGTAGTCTCAATGATGAAGTTAAATTATGAAAATGGGAAGAGACTAAAAAATATGAAAAACGAATATTAGTACATAGCTAATGTATCTCTTCAATTTGCTAATGAATCTCTTCAAGACTGATGGATCTCTTCAATTGAAAATTGCGAAAGAGAACCAATTCTTTTCCCTGATTCGTCTGTTTTAATGACAGATCGGTTGACTCCAAACATTTGAGATTTAGGAAAACTATCATTTACCACTCGAAGTTCTGCTTTAACCAAACTTCAGAAAAAATATGTCCTTATCGCTATATGCAAAATGCAGACCAACAAACACCCATGGTAAAACGATGAAAAAGAAGGTTGGTAAGAGTGTGAAGAAATTTACACGAAAAGTTGAGGACAAATAACGAATGTGAAACATCCCTAGTCGCAAAAAAAAATTATCTTGCAAGATCTTGCAAGATTTTGTATGGCAGAATCTTGCAAGTTGATGCATCGTCTTGCAAGAATTTCGTCCAAAGTCTTACAAGATCTTAAAAGATAAACTTTTTCTGGCAAAAATCTTACAAGATATATTTGGCCCAAAAAAAACAGAAAAACAGAAAAACGCAAAAAACGGACAATATGTGCCCAAAAAAAAGAAACACAGAAAAGCGCAAAACAACAGAAAGTTTTTCATCTTTGCATGCCAAAAGTTTTCAATCGCATTTCCGTGTCGAAAAAATTAGAAAAATTAAGGAACAAGGACACCAAGTTGACAACAAAGTGATTTTTATGTTTAGTAAAGGATAGCCCATTATTGAGATACTTTGAAAAAAAAAACAAGAATCTAATTAAAAGTGCAAATATGCAAAAATCACGAGAATTGAAACCTTTATAAAGAATGAAATATAGTTCACTAGCTAAGGAAGGTGACTTGTTTATAGAGAAATTAAGCAGCAAATTAAAAGAAATATGACCGGCTGAGCTCCAAAACCAATTTTTTGTAGAAATATATATATTTTTTCGAATTTCATAGCCAACATAAGCTTTCAGCAAAAAGAATAGTCAGTTTATCTTGCGACTTCTTACAAAAAAATCTTTGTTTCTAGTGAGACTAAGTCATAAGACACTAAACTACTTTTATTAAACTTTTAATACAAGCAGGAATATCGCAAACAACTTTACAAAACCACAGCGTTGGAGCCATTAAATTCATAAGATAATAACACCGGGATAATTAATCTTCATTTGCGCCTCCTTTGAACATAATAAAATCCCTTGTAGAACAAATATCTCAAAATGACAACAAAAAGAACCACAAACATTGAAATCTTTCTAAAACTCGCAAAATTCATCTGAAAAAAATTGTCTAAGCCCTATGGACATCTGTCAAAACGTTTAACCACAAGAGAAGTGATTGTTTGGTTCAACAAAAATTATCAAGAAGTCTCAATGATAAAGTTAAATTACGAAAATGGGAAGAGGCTAAAAAAAACGAAAAACGAATATTAGTACATATCTAATGGATATCTTCAATTTGCTAAGGGATCTCCTCAAGACTGATGGATCTCTTCAATTGAAAACTGCGAAAGAGAACCAATTCTTGTCAATGATTCGTCTGTTTTAATGACAGATTGGTTGACTCCAAGCATTTGAGATTCAGGAAAACTATCATTTACTACTCGAATGGCTTCTTTAACCAAACCTCAGAAAAAATATGTCCTTATCGCTATTTGCAAAATACAGACCAACAAACACCGATGGCAAAACGACGAGAAAGAAGGTTGGTAAGAGTGTGTAGTAATGTACAAAATACATTGAGGACAAAAATAACGAAAGTGAAACATCTCTAGTCGCAAAAAAGGTTTATCTTGCAAGATCTTGCAAGATTCTTGCAGAATCTTGCAAGACGATGCATCGTCTTGCAAGAATTTCTTCCAAAATCTCGCAAGATCTTACAAGATAAACTTTTTCTGGCAAGAATCTTACAAAATAACCTGGGCCCAAAAAAAGAAACACAGAAAAGCGCAAAAAAACACAAAGTTTTTCATCTTTGCATGCCAAAAGTTTGCAATCACATTTCCGTGTCGAAAAAATTAGAAAAATTAAGGAACAAGGACACCAAGTTGACAACAATTTGATTTTTATGTTTAGTAAAATATAGCCCATTATTGAGATACTTTGAAAAGAAAACAAGAATCTAATTAGAAGTGCAAATATGCAAAAGTAACGAATATTGAAAGCGTTATTAAGAATAAAACATAGTTCACTAGCTAAGGGATGTGACTTGTTTATAGAGAAATTGAGCAGCAATTTAAATAAAATATGACTGGCTGAGCTCCAAAAACCATTTTTTTCTAGAAATATATATATTTTTCGAATTTCATAGCCAACATAAGCTTTCAGCAAAAAGAATAGTCAGTTTATTTTGCGACTTCTTACAAAAAATCTTTTTTTCGAGTGAGACTGAGTCAAAAGACAATAAACTTCTTTTATTACACTTTTAATACAAGCAGGAGTGTCACAAACAATTTTACGAATCACAGCGATGGAGCCATTAAATTCATAAGATATCAACCTCGGGATAATTAATCTTCATTTGCGCCTCCTTCGAACATAATAAAATCCCTTGTAGAACGACTGTCTCAAAATGACAACAAAAAACCACAAACAATGAAACGTTTCTAAAACTCACAAAATTCATCTGAAAAAAATTGTCTAAGCCCTAAAGATATCAGTCAAAACGTTAATATAATAAGTTGCCAAGTTCAAAAATCGCTGAAATATTCCCAAAACAAATAATTTCAAGGCCTTAAGAGACAATAGATAACAACCGAATGCAATTAATAGTTTCATCTAAAGCTCTTGGTGAAGCCATTTCAATCAATGGTTGGTAGGATTTAGTAATTAGAATGCAAAAAAAAATCAACAAATGAGGGCAAAACTAAAAAAAAATTCAGTTAAAGTCTACTAACACTCCTCGTCAAAACTATAAAAACCATTAGGTTTTCTCTGAAAACAAACTATAAATAAACTGAGCTTCATTTTTGATTGGATGAGCGCTGTCATTAATTGAGCCGTGAATTAAAAAATTTGTCACTAATTAACATAAAAACAGTAAAATCAAAATAACTGGAGAAAAAAGGCAGCGCCAAAAAAAAACTGAAAAATTTTTGATTGTCAGAATCCATGATGAGATGAAGCTTATCCCTGTTTTTGCTGCACGGCCTAAAAACCATCCAAATGTTCAATAGTTTTACGAATTAGACCAATTGTTAAGTTAATTAAACGACCGAGTTTAGTTCTAGATGGCCACTATAGGGCGCCCAATTTCAACTAGTTCTCTTTTGGAGTTTACGGAAATTTTGTCAGCGGTTCCTAGGTCTCTTCTTTCGGCAAACTTAAACAAAGTGGAGCAAAAAGCATATTTTTGTTCCCTTTTTGATACAAAAATCTGTATATTGAAATTTTTATCAAACATTTATCAAAATTCGTCTTGCAAGAATTTCTTCCAAAATCTCGCAAGATCTTACAAGATAAACTTTTTCTGGCAAGAATCTTACAAAATAACCTTGGCCCAAAAAAAGAAACACAGAAAAGCGCAAAAAACACAAAGTTTTTCATCTTTGCATGCCAAAAGTTTTCAATCACATTTCCGTGTCGAAAAAATTAGAAAAATTAAGGAACAAGGACACCAAGTTGACAACAATTTGATTTTTATGTTTAGTAAAAGATAGCCCATTATTGAGATACTTTGAAAAGAAAACAAGAATCTAATTAGAAGTGCAAATATGCAAAAGTAACGAATATTGAAAGCGTTATTAAGAATAAAACATAGTTCACTAGCTAAGGGATGTGACTTGTTTATAGAGAAATTGAGCAGCAATTTAAATAAAATATGACTGGCTGAGCTCCAAAAACCATTTTTTTCTAGAAATATATATATTTTTCGAATTTCATAGCCAACATAAGCTTTCAGCAAAAAGAATAGTCAGTTTATTTTGCGACTTCTTACAAAAAATCTTTTTTTCGAGTGAGACTGAGTCATAAGACAATAAACTTCTTTTATTACACTTTTAATACAAGCAGGAGTGTCACAAACAATTTTACGAATCACAGCGATGGAGCCATTAAATTCATAAGATATCAACCTCGGGATAATTAATCTTCATTTGCGCCTCCTTCGAACATAATAAAATCCCTTGTAGAACGACTGTCTCAAAATGACAACAAAAAACCACAAACAATGAAACGTTTCTAAAACTCACAAAATTCATCTGAAAAAAATTGTCTAAGCCCTAAAGATATCAGTCAAAACGTTTATCCAACAGAGAAGTGATTGTTTAGTACAACAAAAATTATCGAGAAATCTCAAAATGAAGTTCAATTACGAAAATGGGACGAAACTGTAAAATACGAAAAAACAATTATTGGTACATAGCTAATGGTTTTTTTTACTTTCAACCATATTTTTTTCAAAAAACAATAAAATTTTCATCAATTGTTTCCTTCTTGTTGTTGTTTTCAGACAACAACAAGCAAAAAAGGGAAAAAGTTGAAAGAAACTTTTATAAGAAAAAATTGTTTTGAAGGTCAATAAAACCATAAGCTATATACCAATATCAACTATACATTCGTTTAAATATGAATAGTTGAGACGGTTCATTGCCCCATAGTTGGCAAGCGACAACAAAAGTTAACATCAAATACAAGACAAAAAAACTCCAAATAAACTCTGAAAAATAAATTCTAAACGATAAACTAACTCTTTGCCAAAGAAAAAGATAGAACAGCAAAAATGAACAAGTATGCGCAAAAGTCTTAAAGTTTCGTATGAAAATTCGTAGTTGCAAAACCAACTAGCCGTTATTTTAAAAAAAAAACGCCACAAAGATTTGTCTGTATCTTTAATGAAAGAAAGTTTCACCTGTATCTACTGAGAGAAAGCTTAAAATTGACAGAGATAATATAATAAGTTGCCAAGTTCAAAAATCGCTGAAATATTCCCAAAACAAATAATTTCAAGGCCTTAAGAGACAATAGATAACAACGGAATGCAATTAATAGTTTCATCTAAAGCTCATGGTGAAGCCATTTCAATCAATGGTTGGTAGGATTTAGTAATTAGAATGCAAAAAAAAATCAACAAATGAGGGCAAAACAAAAAAAAATCAGTTAAAGTCTACTAACACTCCTCGTCAAAGCTATAAAAACCATTAGGTTTTCTCTGAAAACAAACTATAAATAAACTGAGCTTCATTTTTGATTGGATGAGCGCTGTCATTAATTGAGCCGTGAATTTAAAAATTTGTCACTAATTAACATTAAAAACAGTAAAATCAAAATAACTGGAGAAAAAAGGCAGCGCCAAAAAAAAACTGAAAAATTTTTGATTGTCAGAATCCATGATGAGATGAAGCTTATCCCTGTTTTTGCTGCACGGCCTAAAAACCATCCAAATGTTCAATAGTTTTACGAATTAGACCAATTGTTAAGTTAATTAAACAACCGAGTTTAGTTCTAGATGGCCACTATAGGGCGCCCAATTTCAACTAGTTCTCTTTTGGAGTTTACGGAAATTTTGTCAGCGGTTTCTAGGTCTCTTCTTTCGGCAAACTTAAACAAAGTGGAACAAAAAGCATATTTTTGTTCCCTTTTTGATACAAAAATCTGTATATTGAAATTTTTATCAAACATTATAAGAAAAAGACTCCACTCAAACAATTCAGCAACGCTCCTATATGTCTAACCGTAACAGTTACATTCTAATCTTAAAATTGTTTACAAATTTAATTTTTTTAAGCAAAACTGATCCAAATTTTAGCAAGAAAAAATACGGAATAAGTGAATAAAAGCTGTCGAATATTAAAAAAACTTTAAATCTCGCTAACTCAACTAAATTCGAAATGCATATGTATTTTAGGCATTAAAAACCGTTGAAAATGAACAGATTGATTTGTCACATTTTGTAGTATAACCATGCGTTTCAATTAGAACAATGCATTTCATGTACAACCATGCGACGGAAAAAATGGTCGGAAATAATTGATGCTATTTTCATTACGATTGTTCATTTACTAAAATACTCGTGTGTAAAGAACAATTATTTTTTCCATTGAGAAAACTGCTTTGTCTCTATTTTGTAAATTGAAATGTAGATGAACATAATCAAGGATGCTTGAAGCTTGCAAGCTAGCGTAACATGTTAAGAAAAGTTTCAAAGACACCTCGAATACATCAAGTTTTGATGGAGTCCAGGTATACCTATTATTTTCTTCTTTAAACCTGCTTCAATTGCTGCTTTTAGTCTCATAACAGCACTCACAGCCCAACACAAGTCTTGAGTAAATTAAATGACTTTTATAACCGGTCTCTTTTTGTGTGCTTTATTATTTTTAAAAGTGGAAGGGGAGCATTACAATCGTTTACAATTACATTTCCACTTCGTCTTGACTTCGCATTTTTCGAAATAGACTTCCATTTTTTGAAAGTATCTCAATTTGCTACCGTATACGATTGTAAAGCCCCCCGTCAACTCTTGGCTGTAAAAACAGGCTGTAAAATTGGCTGTAAAAATTATAGCTATTGCAACGACTATTGAAAAATGTGAAAATTCTAAGCAGCAGCGGCTGAAGGCTATAACGGTAAAGGTTTTTTTTATATTTCTATATACCTATTACTAACCTGGATCTGTATGTCACAACAATTCAGTACTGAATTTTAGAATTCCCATTATGATTTTTATTTTTGCTATCACCAGTGTTCTGATCATGGCACTTTTTAGACATTTCATGGAAAAGTTCATAGAAAAAATCTGAATTTTCTCATTAACATAGTGATTTCTTCTCTGCGTCTATTTTGAACATTGACCTTTTTCTCTGAATTTATTCTAAACATCATGACTTTTCTTCTGAATTTAATCTGATTACTCTCAGGAGCTATATTTCAAAAAACTGTCATTGGCTTTTGCATTATAAATATGGAGGACATGTGATCAATAACTTTTTTCAGACAATTTTGGCATAATTTTTGTTTTAAATGGCCATAAAAACTCTGACAAAAATTCGGATACAGTTTCAGTTAACCTGAAAAATCTTTTATCAGCTTCTCCATCAACAGTAGATCTATTAAATTGTGTGATGGGAATTTCAAAATTACCTGAAACTGTCTCATCATTTTTATTACAGTTGTGGCCGAATCAGTCAGAGTTCAAGCCAAATGTGTCTGAAAAAGAATAATTGAGCAAATGTCCCACTGAACACTAACGCGGAGGCAACGTACATATTTTAGATATCTCCTTCAATACAAATTCTCACATCATAGGGAATCTCTATATTTGTGTTGTTTTGCCAAAGTGCTACCAGTTTGGTTGAGTAAAAATTTTCTAGGACAAGAAGTATAGCAATAAAAAAAGCCACAAAAGTATTTCATAATAGAAACATTCTATTACGTTTTAAAGAAAAATTCAAAGCAAAATCCTGAATTTCTTTTGAACATAATAATTTTTTCTAGGATTTAATAATTTTTTTGTAACTTCCGAATAATTTTTTAGAAATAGATGGAAAATTTTATCATCTATTTTTTAGAGAGTCTTGGCATAATTTCTGATATAAAGGGCCATAAAACTCTGATAAAAACGATGATACAGTTTCAGTTAAAATCTGAAAAATCTCTTAAGTCATTTGACTTCTCCATCAACAGTAGATCTAATAAGTTGTGTGAAGTGATCTGCAAAATTAACTGAAACTGTCTCATCATTTTTATCACAGTTATGACAAACTCAGTCAGAGTCTAAACCAAAAACTTTCTGAAAAGGAAATAAATGAGCAAATGTTCCAACTTTCCATACTAATGCAAAGGCGAACTACAAATTTTAGAAATCTCTTTCAAAAAATTTTCACATCATGGTGGTCCTCTATATTTGTGTTGTTTTGCCGGTGTGCTACCAAATTGGATGAGGACAAACATTCTATGACACGATCAATTCTAATAATGAAAAAGCTGCAACAAAGAATTTGAATTGTTTGAGTTGGGGTTTTAGCAGATAAACATCAAAAAAGACTCTATTCAAAAATGTTATGGATTTTAAAGTTACTGTTGACGGAGAATTTACACGTTTAGGACATTTTCACAATTGTTTTTTTTTTCAGACAAAATTTGCCAAAAAGAAGCTGATAAATTTAATAAGACATTTTCAGTTGATTCGGAAGATCTCTGCACAAAAACAATTCTCACATAATTGGGGTCCTCCATTTTTGAGTTTCAAAAGTGATACCAAATTAAAGAGAAAAAAGTTCTCTGACACAATCAACTGCAAAATAAAAAAGCTGCAATAAGGTATTTGACTGTTTGAGCTGACATTTAAGCGGATATTTTTCGAAATAGACTAAATTAATTGGTGGTTTTCCTGAAATAAAGTTGATTTACAAGTTACGGTTGATGGAAAAGTCGATCACCTTTTTAAAATTCGTCTTCTCTGAATGTATAATTGGGATTTTTTGATGATAAAGATTTATATCGATATTGGTTTTTGATTGCAATATTGTTCCTCAAGTTACTTGTGATAAAAAAGACACACAATGTTTAAATAAAAACATCTGATAAATTGGATTTCAAGTTAAACAGTTTAAATATTTGCCTGTCCAACTAAAATGATTTTGAAACTGTACAGAATTCTTTCCACAAAAAGTCTGGTTTTTCACAAATGTTTTCAACGATGTTTTCAAAAATAATTTAGAAATCTTCTTAAAAAACGTGATATCATTGTTTTAATAACCACTTTTTATAAATTAGTTTTCTATTTACAATAGAACTTAAGTTCTATTGTAGATAGAAAACTAATTTATAAAATATGGTTTTTTAAACAATGAAATCACGTTTTTTAAGAAGATTTCGTAATCATTTTTTGCTAAATAATTTCTAATTTAGATAGCGTTGACCGAACATATTTTACACAAACATTTGTTACTGTTTCCAGACCTCTTCAATATCATCTAATGCGACAAAAAACTTCATCATTTCGTAAAAATAGAAATTACATATTTCCGAGCACTGTGTTCTGTTGTCAATATAAATCATACTGTCTGCCCTGACACATTAAAGTTTTCAATTTTTCTATCATAAAAAAAATCCAACATTCATCTACTGCCACTCCTTGAAAAACCTTTAGAAATTTTTAAAAAACAGGAGTTGTTAGGTTTTTTTTTTAATTTTTTGGTAAAAAGCAATTCATTGTTTTTTGTGAGTACTGCTATTGCTATATTTTACAAAAATCGCATTGAATTTGCGTCTCACTCCGCACAAGCTGATTGTTTGATGAAGTGATTAATGGCAAACAAAAGAAACGAGCTCATATCATTGGGAATCATGCTCATTTGAAACTAGAGCTGCACTGGTCGATTGAAGATCAAGTTCCAAATAACACCTTTATTGCTCCCCAAACTCTTTTTATTCGCCAAGTTTTCAATATAATAACAGTTAACTTGTATAATAATACCCCAATTTTTCCTAAAATATTTACTTTAACTTTTTAAAAATTACCTCTGGAGTTTTGGATCTTTTCTTTTTGCCCCCCCCCCCCACCCCCGCAACTCTGGATGCATATTAATTGCCCCCCCCATACATATATATATATATATATATATATATATATATATATATATATATAAATTTCGGGAAGATTAAAGTTAAATTAATACAAATCTTTGTTATCAAGCTTTGATTCGGAATCAAAAGTTTTTGCTCATTAAAAGTTCGAAATAAGGGATATATGAATATATGTATTTTTATACCCGGGTCAACGATCATACAACTTTCTTTGATTTCGTACTAGGTCATTTATGATTTGGATGATTTCTTAGTAGTCATACAAGGATCATACAAAAAATCAAACTTTACACTAAAATGCGTAAATCATTACGAGCTAAACTACTGATCCAAAAAAATCGATCAAAGCGGCCACACATTAGGAAGAAAAAAAATTTTCCTTGTAATCGTACTAGGTCATATATGATTTGTATGATTTCTTAGTAGTCATACAAGGGTCATACAAAAATTTTTATATCAAGCAATGCGTTGGAAAAGCTAATAGAAACCTCCAGAACGAACAAATAAAACCATAGTTGGTAGTAGCAACAGTTGACAGAGCAAAGGAGAAAATTCAAAATTCTTGTATGTAAGAAAGGATCATGTATGAATACTTTGACTTCATGCTGGGGTCATATATGACTTCTTGGATTTCATTCAAGGATCATATATGATTTCTTGGATTTCATAGAAGGATCGTACTAAGAAATCGAGTATGGACAGTATGAAATCATATATGATACGTGTATGAAATCAAAGAAATTTCAACTCGGGTATATATATATATATATATATATATATATATATATATATATATATATATATATATGACATTTGACTCTTCCATATACTTAGTTGAAATGAAATATTTATGACTTTCCATTTGCAATTGCCATTCTCTGCAGCATGTTTATTTTTAGTGCACTTTGCTATCAATAGTCTGAGACTGAAAAAAGAGATCTGAACAATTTTTAACCAACCAATTAAGACTTGTTATCACAGTCACATCAATGAACTTGAACAAGAAAAGC
Organism: Convolutriloba macropyga; assembly: GCF_964194025.1. NCBI lineage: Eukaryota > Metazoa > Xenacoelomorpha > Acoela > Convolutidae > Convolutriloba > Convolutriloba macropyga. Next base: position 16,865 of record NW_027453000.1, read on the forward strand.
AGAGACATTTGAAGAGACCTGTCTTGGAAAAGATCAGATAATCCTAGATCTATTACTCAAACGCTCAAAATTCATCAAAGCTCATGCATCCGTTTGGCACTCTTTTGGGGAGCATTGAAGTGCTCTCTGCTGAAAAACAGACAAAAATTCCCTGAAAAATTCTTAGACTGACACAAATTAAAGTTTAATCTTGGCGCTCAGAGCAACGAAGTTTCTCCAAAATTGAAAAACAAATATTCAAGGAAAAACGGAGAGATATTACAACCTCTGTCTGACAAATTTGTCAATGCAATCTGTTTATTAAAACAAAAGAATCTATAGCTGGTATCATAACTTTTATAATAACCGACAAATTGTGAAAATTTATCCAAAAGCAGATGGGAAATTTTATTGATTTGCTAAATTTTTTTGAGATGTTCCTTTTATTTGCATCGAGTGACGCAACAGAAATTGAAACAAGAAATTGGAGGATTTCAGATTTCAGCGAAAAACTGCCTGAAACTCGACTCCTTGGTTTTCGAATTGATACTTACAGGGTCAAACAAAGGTCAGTATGATCAAAAGTTCAGGTACTTAAACCTGCCGACCACAGCCATTAGAGAATGATACGATTTTGAAAACAATTTTTGAAGTTTGGGTAATAAATAAAGCTTGTTGACCTATTGCTCGAGCGTCGGTCAGAGAGGCAACGCTGATAAGTATAAAAAATAAGGAATGTGGTGAATAATAATAATGTTGCGAATAATAATGAGTTGTACATTTCAGCGCTGAAAGCAAAAAAAAAAGATTTTAACAAAACTCGGTTTTAAAATCAGTAAATCCTGCAAACGTTCAATACATTTTATCAGCTGAAAATTCAACAAATTTTGAGCGTTAACTTTTGGATAGGGTTTGCGATTATGAGCAAGAAAGCGGTCTCAACTTAATTTTTTCTACGTCAAGTGGGGAAATAGTCTTTTTCGCTGCTTGAGCGTTGAAAATATATAATAGCCGCTAAAATCTCTTAGTCATAATTCTACAAAAATTGTACAAATAACTAAATTTAGCGAACAGTAGGTCAAGAAGCGACAGCAGAAAGACGCCGAAAAAGGTCTATTTTTGCATCACCGTCGAACGAGTTTCCTGTATGAGTTGTATATACATAGCGAAACAAACTTTTACCGACATAGGACGTTGTATTACAATTTGTATTGTAGACGTTGATTAGGATCGACAAAGTGAGTGGTCGATGCCCGCCTAACACCTGAGTAGTAACGTTTACACCATGGAAGATCGGGGGGGGGGGTGTCATCCCATGTAAGAGATAGGGTTGTCCTGAGGACAACCCTACTTTTTGCATTGGGAAGGACAACCCAACCCGATACATGCGCTATGACAACCCAACCTTTTGCATGGGATAGGACAACCCAACCTTTTACATGCAGGGACAGCTCCCTTCCGGCCGAATTATTATCCAAACCTATTCCCCCTCCATTTCCCGCTTTTGAAGGAATTATTCGGTTTATGCCGAATTATTATCCAAACATTTCCCCCTCCTTTGAGGGAATTATTTATTCTTATCAAAGAGTGAAATATTTAGACTTATCAGAAAGACTGGATATAAACTGTGAATTTATTGTAGAACCAAACCACGCAATTTGCTCAAATCTAGCAATTGAAATTTAGCTAAACAACACAAACTTGGCTTGAGAAATTGAACCAAAACTGAACACAAAATCTGTACAATCGAAAGGTTACAAATCACGACAAAACGCGTTGTTACTGAAACCAGTGTTAAGCACGGGTAGGTTAGAGTTTTGAAATGGGTTTTGAACAAAAATTGAGCAATTTTTAACGAAAAATTACAACAAAATTAGCACGAAATGAACGAAAAAATGCAAATATTTAAATTTTTTGAAGTGTCATAGGGAAAATATATACAAATGGGGATAAAATAGAGTAGGTTAAACAGTTTTAGTTGAAATATAAATTATAAAACACAATCTTAACAATTACAGACGTAAAAATAAGGCTGAAAATTGCTGTTTTTTATGTGCGTCGACCCCTTTTACGCTGTGGTATTGCTTCTTCCTCCTCCGAATCGGTTATTTCTCTTCCGTCCTCAGATTCAACAGCTTCATAATCTATGAATGGACAATTGATTGGAGATTCTTCGTCAATTACTGCGTCGAAATCGACATTATCGTCACTATCCAAGTCCGATTCGTTTATTATTCTGTTGAATCCGGGATCAGGTGGCTCCCAACTTTCAAGGGCAGGATCGGGTGGCTGCCAACATTCAGTAGAAGCATGGAGCGTGCTGTCCGACTCATTATCCGTTTCACATTCTTCCCCAAAGAGATCCTCGATTTCATCTTGCGTCGGTGCATCCCACTCTGGATCATTTTCAAGATCAGTGGCTTCAATTGCGTCGGCATGACCGTACGGCAAAGTTTTTATACCGCCCTCAAGAATGAAACGTTTGTCATCGAAGGGACTCAGGGACAATTTATTAATTGAAACAGTCTGTAGAACGTGACGGTCTGACACAATTCTGTTGTTCGGTGTTCGTAGTGTAGATGAGAGGAACAGAGCGTCTTTGTATTTCTGGTGCGTTAATTGTTCCCTGGCAGCTCTGGTAACACCTTTTGCAGAGATTTTTCGGGAATCTAAATACAAAAAAGTTGCGACAAGTTTTATCAATTTGTCCTCAGAAAGTTTTTCAAAGAAATGCTTGCTTGCTTCTTTTAAAGTTTAGTGTGATGTATGTGTGATAATGACTAACCATAATAACACCAAAGTTATAAATGAACATAAATCTGTTTTATCTGTTGAAGTTATGGAATATAACTTCGGCTTCAGCGAAACACACTCGTCGATGAGTTTTCCGGCAAATTCATCTTTGTATTTGAGAACGACGAGTTTGTTGTTGTTGTTGAAAAGTTGATGCTCCTTAGCGTAATTTGAAAAATCAAACTCCGACAAAATATTGGGTTTTGCTGCTAATTCCTTGTAGAAATCGTCAGATCGAATTTTGTTTAAAAGACTGTCTGTGTCAGAATATAGCAGGCGACAATCAAAATGCGGCTTCATTATATTATAGTGAAACCTATACATTTGAAATTTAGCTAATTCTAGAATTGTCGCGCCAACAATTGTTGGCTTATCCCAAAAGATTTTCTTTGGCTCGTGCGTGATAGCAGCTAAATTTTCGCCGAAAATTTTGAATGTCTTGAAGGTAAAGCGTGAGTCATTCTGGAGCACTTGATCTGCATTCTGCGCTAAGGTAAGTTTCAGTCTCCTTCTTTTTGACTCACAGGTTTTACCATAAGCGCTATTGTTCATAAGTTTGAACAAATTTTCTTCGAATTTGTTCCGGGCGGTCTGTCCTTTTTTCCATGTTTAATCTGATATATGGCTCCATCCAGTTTTCTTGTGAAAATTGGAGCACGCGATGTACTCTGTCAGCAACCAGACCAAGTTGTACATAAAGTTGGAGATTCCGGTAATGGAGCGTGTACCGCTTTTTGTCCGTAACGGTTTGTAGTAACTTGGGGACAGATGACCGCGGCATGTTGACATTGAACTTCAACTCTCTCTGGTAAGTGCTCAACCACTCATCGGGTACTATTTCCTTTGTTGGCGCGAGAGGGAAATCACGATGGAGGTCTCGTATATTGTGTGGGTACGTCAAATCTACTTCAAGGATGTAACCTATGGGAGAATCAGTCGGTGTATTGAGTACCTGCTCGAGTGGGACTTCCACCAGCAAAAAGTCACCAACGGGTAGATGTTCTGTTTTCATGATGCCACCATACAGGTTGTTAGCATCTACCATGAAACCAAAAGTAGACTCGAGCGCACTGTTATAATTCTCCATGTACTTGTTGTTCGCCTTGAAGTAACGTTCATCGTACACCGAGGCGAGACCTCCTCTAATCATTTTTTCAACAATTTCCAGATGTTCTCGATTTGTCAACAATTGAATATTGGCCCGGCAAATTTTGAGAAATGCATCACCAGCGAGGTTTGAGTCACTGTAGTGATGTGCACAGTCCAGTCCATAGGTGTTCATACACAGTCTCCGAAATCCTTCAAACACGCACGCAAGCAAAAATGTATCGCACTTCAGATATAAGTTATGGTAGTCTTCAAGGTTACGACATTGGAAAGTCTGGAAAACAGTTTTTGCTTTTTGTAGTTCTTCCTCTGTAATTTGCAATTTTCCATTGTCTAAGCTGTTTTTCCACTTTTCGAGTGGGGGAAGTTCTGTTTCTGCGAACTTTGAACGGTCAGTCATGTACGAATAGGGGTATATTCCTTTCTCTTTAATCGAACTTAGAGCATCAACTGACTGATCGCTATCGAACATTGAATCGAAAATTGCGAAAGCCGAAGCGGGTAGGTTAGCAACTAACTTTTCAAGGGATGTAGTTAAAAACTTGAAAGAATCGAGGAAACGTAAATATTCGTAAATTTTTCTGACTTTTCCATCTCTCCCCGTGACTGTTTTGATTAGGACACCGAACGTCATCGATATGTACTTCTTATCTGTAGATGGGATGACGTTTATTGTTGTTGATGGCTCAATTTCTCGAAGTGCCAAGCATACGTGGTGAAGGTCGTAGTTAGCGATGTTGTGACCAATTACGGGAGTGAAATTGATTGTGCGTCTTATCCAGTTGCACTTTTCATTTGCAAAACCAAGGAAATCCCCGCGGTGATGGCAATGGTCCAACACTTTTGTATCTGCGGGTCCGAAAGGTTCTTCACATATCCAACAGTCATCTATACTACTTCGATTTGGTACTTGTTGTCCCAAATATATCGGAAAGCGTCTCTTTGAATAGTATACTTCTCGCGCCATCTCATGTAGTTTTTTAATGAAATTTGTCATGCAGTTTTCGGAGCTGTCGATAACGAATTCTTTTGGTGTTGAAAAACCGTTCTCAATCAAAGTTAGAGCAAAGCCGGAGGGTATGTGTTGTTCGATAACTTCAGTTGAAGACGCGTCCGGATTAGCTGGACAAGATGAGACTGGCATTAGAAACGACTCAAAGTCGAAGTAAATAGTAAATGGAGCAAACCATCGGGCTTTAAAATTTTTGAACCGGAAAGAATTTTTATCATCGCCGTGCATCTTTATTGTTGCTGGTGCATGGTTTCGACATGCATCATCGTGAACTTGATGTTGCTCTTCAGAGTGGGAAAAAGCAAAACAGTTCCTGCACAGACGCAAGCTGTTTGTGAACTGTTTTTCTTTCACAGTGCATACCAGTTTAATGAGGTTATTGATAAGAACATAATGATGTACATCTTCGTTAAACAGGAGTAGAAGATCAATCGTTGGTTCGATGTTTCTGTTATTAGAAAGGTACATAGGAAGGAGGTCTCCTTTTGAAAATTGAAACACACTGACCTGCACGTCATTCATGATTTCGAACTGATGTATATCGTGAAAGCCCATGGGCAAAGAAAATTCACCACGGGGTTTGGTAGCCTCAGGTTTCCTTTATGTAGCCGGGTTAGTCAATTGTGTTCTGATGTCTCGGGAAGGGTCAGCTAAGTTTGGTCCGTGCAGTTCGTGGTACCATGCGGTGTATCAGTAGTTGAAACATTCGAAATCATCATGGTTGCGTATATTCAGTAAATACCGTTGATTGCGAAGACAGAGGGGCAGCTCAATAAAAGATGAACCACGTATTGGCGAAAATTTAGCGAATTTTAAATGAACCCACAGAATTTTTTTGAAGAATCCAACCACTTCCATTAGATGCGAACACGAAGAGGACAGTAAGCATCTTTTCCACCATGGGAAAAAACGTTTCGTTAGACAATCGATGATGAACAGGGGTCATTTCAGAATTGGCGTAGATATCAATATCCGATGCTTCTCCGTTGTCGCGCGCTTCTTTATGAAGTGATAGTTTCGCACTGAATTGAACTTTTTGTGCACCTTCGTTCAATGTTTTTTGTTCTATAATGTCACTGATTTCATCTCTCTGAGCAGTCATGAAATCGAGAAGGCCAACGGTGTTGTTACTATCTAAAATACGATAAGACTGGAGACTCTTTCTAAAGGCTGACTCTGTGAGGGTACCTCGTTGTTGTTGTTGTTGTTGTTCTTGTTGTTGTTGTTGTTGTTGTTGTTGTTGTTGCTGTTGTTGTTGCTGTTGTTGTTGTTGTTGTCCCTGTTGATGCACAACTGGATTGACAACTCTCGAGTTGTCAAGAACAGGTAACACGTGTTGTTTTCTGATGTGTTCGTTAAACGAGTTTTTGTCGTTGAAAGCAAGATTACAATAATGACAAAGATTTGTAAATCTACCATGGCAGTCAGAGAGCTGACTTTGAATTTCAGATAATTGACGGCGAGTAACTGGACAAATTGAGCAGCGGTATACGGGTATACCTTTCTCATCAGCATGAACAGTGCGTTCATGACGAGCACGGTTACTTTTGTTGCTGTAAACGTTGTCACAAAAGTTACACTTTTCTGGCATTTTCAAGATAATTTTGAACAAACGGTTTCTTAATGCAAGAGTTCTCAAATATGGCTGATTTCAATCTGAGCTCACTGTTATGCTGTGCAAAGTTTGAAAGTTTGCGCGCGCAAATTTGAATTTGAAATTAGCCAATCAAATTGAAGTAAATTTGAAAGCGCGCCAAAAATCAAATTCAAACTTAAAAATGACTATCACTCAGTCAAAGCAGAGACAGAAGTTAAACAACCAAAAAATGGTTTAAAAAGCATGCAGATTGAACGTACCTTCCATTTTTATTGTTTTAATATACAATTAAAAATAACTTTAGTAAAAGTTGAAAATTTCGAAATTGAAAAAGTTCTTGTTACATGTCGCGGAAGCATGCATGCTAAGAAGCATATAAAGGCATCTACACTAAGGGTCTATATTAAGGCATATCATACAAGAAAACAAGTCCTGGAGTCACCAAGGCTATCAGGAAACATCAGTTGAAACTGCATCGAAAGCCGAGTTTTTTCAGAAGACTTTAACCTCTAAATAAAGGACTTTACCAGGGGTTCATGTGTTGGCAAATATGACTGAGAAGCACAGGAGGACCTCTTTGTTGATGGAGTGTTCCTATATGAAACTTTTGTGTAAACAATTGAAAGAAAACATCACTTTTTTTAAATTTTTCAATTTTTTTGATCAAAAGGATTAAGGGGATTAGGCTTTTTCTCCAAGAATAAAGAAAACCGTTATACGTATGTTACTTCATCAGCTCTCTAACAAGTTCCCATTACAGAAAAACTTCTGTTTAGTGAGGGTAAAAATGTCTCCTTCATGTTAAAAAATGGCATTTTTTCACTTTTAGGGATTAAGAGGGATTAACTAAAATAACAAAAGAAAAAATGCAAAAAAACCATGTTGCAGTAACTTTTTTAACCTGGAACTTCCGAGATCTTTGATAGCGGGGACAATTGTCCATCGTATGAGCCTATCCCCGTTCATTTGAGATAAATTTTTCATTGCTTTCGGATCATTACAAAAAAATATTTTGTTATTTTTGTAAAAATTGTTGAAAAAAGACTGTTTTTGATAGAAATATGGTACCTGTTACAGCGATCAATAGCACACTACTCATTGGAATCATCGCTGAGTTACTCTCGTTTTGGATGATCATGAGTTTCAGCTGATATAAAGCAAAAAAAAAAGTTTTTTTTGATTTCAAGAAAAACGGTCAAAATATTTATGCAAAGAACACAAGTTTGAAAGTTTAAAACTTTTGTTTAGTGAAAACAGTAAAAGAACAAACACTGAACCAATCTCACTGGAATTTCAATGCTGGCAAAAGCTCCTTGTTTTACCACAAAACCACCAGAATGACAATTTCAGTTGTTAACCACTTTTTGTTGAATTTTAGATTCGCTCTTAATATTCAAAGTTTTTTTTGCAAACTTTTCCTCCAAACAAGAGCTTTTCACTGCAAACCTAACTGAAGCACCTATTTGTTGAAGCACCTAATTAAACCTATTTGTTTAATGACCTTGCTCAACCAAATACAGTTTCTTCAAAGTGCAGTGTTCTTTTGGGACATGTTTGAACTTGTTCAATTCCTTATGAAAAGGTTGAAGATCTTTATTGTGAATTAAGTCTATATCAAAAATTGTACAAAGGCAATCAACACAATTTAATAAATGTAAGATACACAATTGAATGAATGTCATATACACAACTATTGAGCAATCTAAAGCACGCATATATTTATAGTTTTAGTTTTAAATATCAAATATATCCATCAGGTTGCTTTCTGGTCTTCGTTTTTTAGGAGCAGCACGAACTTGCGGTGTCTCGCCGCTTTCCGGCGTTTCAAATAGGGCTGAATTCGATTGCTTTGGGGCATGAAAGCTTGTCCCGGATAAAATGTTCAAGTCGAAATCTTGATTTCCGTTGCAAAACTTTTCTTGATAACTTTTACTGATTTCCGCAAACAGGGATGGGCTAGGAGTCGGTGTAACTGTAGGACTAGGGTCCACTGCAGGCGTCACTGGCACACTTGTGAGACTTGTGGGAGAATCGGGCGCAGACTTGAGTCCCCACATATCTGCTAATTCGTCGCATGCTCGATAAACTCCGAGTTGATTTTCACAAAGTGGAACACACTCACAATCGTAGCGATAGAATATCCTCCGCACTTCGTCTGTCAAGGTTGCAACATCGTGATTTTCGAAAGCAGGCGTAGTTTTGGGAGGCAATAACCCACCCGAAGTAATAATGCTGCTCTCAGAAGGCTCCGTTTTGTTAGGTAGAGCTGCAATTGCATTGATAAAGAGTTTTGGAATTAGACAATGCTGGTATACTGTCCAAACATCGCCAATTTTTTTCTGTTGAATCAAGACGACAAAGTTTTCGTACAATGTCTGATAAACAAGTGTTCGTTCTCGGGAAATTGCAGATTCAGAAAGAATTTTTACAGACATTATAACGATCAAAATATAACACTAGTTTCAAGTAGAGAGTGAAATTGTTTAGCAAGAGGAACCAAAAGTTTTCAAGTAGAGATTGACTGTTTAGCAAGAAGAACCAAAGGAAATGAATGCAATAATTTTAGTGGTGCAAATACGTTTTTAACACACCGCTTATCTAGGATCACATTTGTTTTTAATTTCTAATTAATATAACGTAGAAACCAAGTTAACTTTGCTTTGCATTTCTTATCTAGGTTAACAACTGTTTTGAATTACTAATACTGTACGTTCCCACTAAATTCAACGTTTTATTCACGTCACACCTATGGTCACATCTGTTTTTAATTTTCATGTGTTATAACGTTATAACCAGTTGAATTATATTGGTTTCAATTCTTATCTAGGTTAACATCTGTTTTGAATTTTCTGCACGTTCACGCTAAATTCAACCTGTGGTCGTCACACCTAGGGTCACATCTGTTTTTAATATTCATGTGTTATAACGTTATAACCAGTTGAGTTATATTGGTTTCAATTCTTATCTAGGTTAATATCTGTTTTGAATTTTCTGCACGTTCACGCTAAATTCAACCTGTGGTCGTCACACCTAGGGTCACATCTGTTTCAGTTTTTGTGGTACCACCAACCATTTCAGTAGGGAAACCTTATCTAAGGTCACATCTGAAATTAATTATGCAATCCAATGTGAATGCAAGAGACAGACTCAAGTACGCCATAGGCGTACTTGACTCTGTATTCACATGTCAGCTGGATTTAATGAGATAAAATGACTACACTGGTTTAATCCCCACTTGCCGCCGCCATTAGTTTGAATCTTTACACATTAGAGTACCTAAAAGTGGTAAAAACAAGTTGCACACTATGCCTTTCACTTCCACTAAAGATACAGAATTTGGAGATTTTTATTTTGATATTTCCAAAACTGATAAGCGTTTAATAAGGGCAACGCTGAAAACTTATGAAAAGACAGGAACGTATGTGTTTCTGAAACTGTTTAAAAAAGCAGCAGACGATTACGAATTTGAACAGAGAATTTTGTTAATTCTGTAAGAATTTGGGAGTTTGGTCAATACGGCAGAGAAGATACTTGAATCAAAAGAAAAATCATCAAAAGACTGTTCTACAAAAACGCCACCAAATAAAAGCCCTAAGCTCGAGAGCAAGGATGGTAGAAGCAATGTATGAGCGTTCTCCAAGTTATTTCAATCAATTTCAGAAACAATTTAGATTCAAAATTGTTGATCAAAAGCCAACAGACATTACGAGTTTGAATAATTATGCAGTTTGTCCTCACTTTGAGTCTGAGTTTTGTCAAATAGCAACTAACCATTTTCACCTTTTGATTGATAGTTCAACTGATATTGGCTGTACAAAGCAAAACAAATCTTTTGCTGTCCCCTGTCTTTTCACAACTTTCAAACACCTATTTTCAAATTCTTCAAAACTGGAAACGAATGGAGAAGTATTTACAAAGTTGAAGTTAGCCGTTGACTTCAATGACAAAACAGGAGAAAAAATTGACCCAGCAACGGTTCACAAGCGTCTTCCAATTTCAAACAGAGCAAAGATGTTGACGACGACAAAAACGACGCCCACAAAAACTACAGGAATCACACAGAAAACAATCCACAATACCATCTCAGCAGAAACCGGCCATGAACAAACTAAAACTGATCAAATTTGTGCAGAAACTTTAAAACGAGTTGAAAACATTTTAAGTGGTCCTCATTCTGGTGCTTTTTGTAAAGTTATGGACATATTTGTGAGTGGTTATGGAAAATTAGATAATGATTCTGAGTTACTATGTGTTCGTCTTGTATTTGAAGAAAAAATAAAATTTTGAAAAAAAATTTTTTTTTCAACAGATATTAAAACATCATATGAAGTGCAAAGCGAAGCAATTGAACATCATTAACTTTTACAATTTGTCTTTTACTAAATACAACATGCGCAATATAAATACAAAAAAAGTCCACACAGTTCTGAGTTTTGACTCTGAATTGGTTGATGTTCGAGAAATTGACATATTTGTGCATTAGTGTCAGAGAGTCTGCGATATAAGTCTCTATAGGCAATAATCGATTGTCCCAAGGGGTCCGCAAAATAATTTTTTTGTTTCCATTACATAGAAGAAGCCAGTGTGTACCAGGGTTGTTCGAGGGCGAAGCATTTACGATGAGAAAACTGTTTCTGGGGAATTTTTGGGGAAAGTTGTTTGCAGCGAATACACCACAAAATTTGTATTTCAGTTTTCTACATTTTTGAATTAGGTCATTGATGTCATCTTCATCCATTAGTTGGTTAAAATGTGATTTTTTGAAACCCGGCGCGCAGAATCCACACAAATTGTGCTAGCTTTTTCGCCAACAAAGAATATTTCAATATTGTTGGGCAAGGCAGCCGAAAATTTCAGCTCGATCGAAATTGAGCAATTTGTTAGCTCGGGATGAATAAAATTGTGAGAGGCTTGTTGAGTACTGGTCAAGTCAAAAACCATAATAAAATGGTTTGGGTAGTCCGTCAAACTTATGCCATGACCATTGTCAATATAGGCTAAGTCTGATATTGTATTGAAGTAAAGACGTTTGTCATCATTTGTTGATTTTGGACTATCAGCAACTGGCATTCAATTTCGATAGATATAAATCTGTTCCAAATCAAATTTTCGGAAATGAAACGGATTCTGTCTGTAGTTACCGAGCAAAGCTTCGTTTGTGTTCAGACATAAAGCTAGTCTTCGGATTGGTTCCCTGGCGAATATGTCTTCTTGTTTCCAATTGTGCAGACCAGTAGAAGCCAAAAATGTTTTTGTTAGGGTTTCAAGGTACGGATAGGAAGCCGGGCTGGAAAGCAAGGTTTTTTCAATGGCCGACACAACGTCATCGTTCAAAGTCATCTTGCGCACATACAAATTTGCCTCGACAATTTTCACTTTATAATGCTTAGCGGCATCATCTGACATAAAAACAAAGTCACCAATGGATCTTCGAAAAGCAATCCGAAGAGTTACACCACTCATTAGATGCCTGTCACATGTGAAAAAGTCGACTGCAACCTTTCCGTAAAACGTGCATTCATTTGACTGTCTGACTAAAGCTTTTCTTCTATTTACTTCAGTAGTTGATAAGGCTCCCGGATTTTCTTTGTTGTGTGAAAACTCAGTCTCAATAAAACTTTTGTGAGCACAATTTCCATTTGCATTCGATATTTTTAGTCCGTTGGCTGACACTGTGCAGTCAGAGTACAGTGAATGCAGCATATTATTGCAAAAGTAGGGAGCGTCAGTTTTAATCACATCTGCAGCAGCTGTACCGTCATATTTTAAATTTGCTTCGGACGACTGAACAATTTTACATTTGACTTCGAGGAATATTTTTTGTAAATCAATAAAGTTGTTTCTATCGCCAGAAACTTCAAATTCCAACATTGGTCCATTGGGGCTATGCACTGGGCCCAGTTTTTGACAAAAACTTCTATCAGATGTTACTAAGAGGGATGGTTTCTCGAACAGATCGAGGGAACTGTGAGTTGCCTCGGATGGTAATAAATTAGCGATCATCTTTCACCTTTGCAAAAAAATCTGATCGACTTCTTTTTGGAGCTCTTGACTTTGAATTGAACGAGGTTTTACGCTGTTTTGTTAACTTGCTTGAACGGCTTCCAATTTGTTTCCTTGGTCGTTGTTGTCGCGCTTGTCCACCTGTTTGTTTTTCGATAGTGTTTGAGACTGTGTTTTTCAAGGCTTGTTTTGGTGACTTTTTCTTTGAGACTACATCTACAAGTTCGGGAACACCCTGTTTTAAAAGCACTCTCCCGATACGTTTTGCAGCCGGTAAAATAAAACGTCCAACCAATGGTAAAGCAACGCGTCCAATTCCCGCTGCTAAAGCCCCAAACCCACTTCCCCTTTGTCTATAGTGTCCGGAGAAGTGCGGCAATGATGTTATCTGATTAGCATAATAGGAATCCATACTAGTCAGAAAACTTCTTGAATTGTAAAGTTAAAATAACTTTACTTGTTCCCGAAAAAGGAACCAATTGTCCTGTTTCAGTGCGAAGCTCAATTGAAATTGATTGTATAGTGTTTGATAACAGTTTTTTATAGTCTAAATTTGAAAAAACAATTCGATGTGTTGGTTCAAGTTCGCACACGCTACCGTTTTTCAGACGTTGTTTTGAATCAATGACACGCAATAACGGAGCTTTTGCGTCACCCACATACTGATACTCAATAATGTTTGTGTAAATGAATATTAGGTGCTTTCCCGCGCAAAGATCAGCAGGAAATTCTCCAAAGTATGCTTTTGTCTCATCACTCTTCATTAATCTATTTGATGTAACTGAATCCACTTTGTAACCAATATGTACACTGCGTCCATCTGGAATTCCGGTAAAGCCCACAATGCTAGGTATTTCCTAACTAGGAAAAGTGATTCCTTCATATTTACCAAAAATTATTTCGTATTTTCCAGTACTCTTGATTTCTCGAAACGAAAAATTGGGTAATCCAACTGTTCGCTTGATAGTACCCAGAACTTGATTAATATTGTCAAAAATACCAGTCATGAAGGACAGTTTTTCTCCATTGTACGGCCGAGAAATGACACTACCATCAGACGAAATTTTTTGCGAGTCTTCGTATCCCTTAAGACTGTATGCTATTAAATCTCCATTCACGACGTGCTCAATTTTTGTCGGAAAAATTATTTCACTAAGAGCCACCCTCCAGTCACCAGAGAGTTGAATTTCATCATTGAAAAAATTGCGAAAAGAGGCCAGAGTGTTTGACCCAAATATTTGCATAGAAGCGGATGAAATAACATGCACAGTGAACTCATCGTCAAAACGATTTCTACTCATTTTCCTTTACACGAACAAGCTGCAATTCTGATTGATAAAATTTTCCTTCTATTTGGTCTTTGTTTGCATCAATGAGGGAATATGATGGCGGAAATAATGTCGGAATATCTGTTATCTCAAAAACTTCGTCATTAAACGATTGTTCGTAGCCCTTTCTGAAAGCTTTGTCTTTTTTTGACAATTCTGACAAAATCTCCAACAAAGAAACGAGGTTTTTGGGAAACAGTTGTTTCAGCGCTCAAGGACACAAGCCGTGATACGTCTTTTTTGTAACTTTGTTTGGTGCAAGCTTAGTTATCCGATTAACACGTGAATTTATTGTTTTCACAAAGTCTTCTAATTTGTCAATGTACGAATATGTCCATTTTTCTTCAAGGTACCTATGAATGATATTTTTCAGTGAACGAATACTCCGTTCGGCAAAAACAGACTTTTTTTCACTAAAAGTGCTATACAAATGAATTGCTCGTGAGTTGCATAGTCTTTTGAAAGCTCCGAGAAATTCTGTTCCATCATCAACCCATACTTTCTCGGGTTGTTTATGTTTGATCATTTTTTTGAATGCATTAGCTGCTTCTGTTTCATATTTTGTCTTCATTGGCTCTACTCTAAGGTACCGTGACAGACAATCAACTGCTACCAAAAGGTACTTTACATCGCGATTGTATTTTGCAAGGTTGTCAACATATGCTAAATCCAATGACCAAATTTCATTGATATCTTTCACAATCACTTTTAGTCTGGGAAATTGCATTCGATGCGAGCGGTATTTTGTGAAGGACGGCTTGGTATCTAAATAAGACTTGACTTTTGCTAATGACATTTTGCTGTGTTTTTGTAATCGCTTTGAGCTTCCAAACGATGCAGGACCTCTCGAGTACAGTTGTTTTAATGTTTTTCTCTCAGAAGACGAAACGAGACCACTTTTTCTGATTGGCCTTTTTATGCTTTGTCGTTTCGTTTGTTTTCTCTTTTTCTGTTGTGGTTCGTTTTGAAGTACCGCGTCCTGTTTGCGGACTTTGTTGCGTTGGGAAAAATTCTTGTTCGCTCTCGTAGCTTTCCAATATTTGCTTGGCGTAAGTGTTTGAGACGAGATCAGGCTCAAGTCGAATAACTAACAAGATTCTTGAATATGCCTCTTGCTCAATTTTCTTGGTTGGTTGTTGTAAATCATACAAAAAAGATGAAACTTGTCCATCCGTGGGTTTATTGTCAATGTAAATTAGTTGGCTCTCTTCCCCAATAGTGATTTGGTTTGATTGGAGAATAAAATCAAGTACTATTTCTGCACGTTTGACTTTGTGAGCTTCTTTTAATTTAACGTTTTTCATAATCGACTCAAATGATTCAACTGTAGGCTTTTTTGTAACAATTGGATCCATTTCACTATCATCACTAGAAGCCTCCATTTTTTCTTCCTCGTTAAAAATTGTTGGATCTGTTTGGACCACTCTGTCCGTTTTTCCTATATCTTCCCTTAGCTTGTTTCGTTGCATAAGTGATAACTGAATAGCTTTGTTTTTATTTTGTGGGTTTTCAATAATTTCGCTCTTTTGGGGTTGCTTTGTTATAAACATTCGTTTTGGAATTAAAATGAACTCTTCTGTATGCATTATGATTTCATCAAGTAGAAATAACAGGAAAGACCAACGGCTTTTAACAGTTCTGATTCTCTGCCAAGAATTCTTTTCTTTTCCCTCAAACCTGTTTGCTTGGATAATATTTTTCGAAATGATTTTTCGTGATTTTCGATTAGTTTTTTATTAATTTCAACATTACCGTTGACTACGTTGAGAAAACACTTGCAGAGAAATCGAATAAAGTTTTTAGAAGCTGTCTTTATCAGTTTTTTTAAGTTGATGTTGCTTGACTGGAGCATTTGCCGCAGCATACATAGTTCTCTCTGTTTCATTTGTTAGATTTGTTATTAGAGCTTTCGCAGACGGTAAGTAGAAAATTGATGGTCCTGGAGGCACAATGTTTGAGCAATATCGCAAAACGTCCGACGTCTTTGGGTGTAAATCAATTAATAAATGACCAAAAGGCTGTTTGGTAGCTAGCTCGTAGCTTTCTTCAAGAAATTGTGTGTTGTTGAGCTGTCGACCAATTTAACCAATTTGTTGAACGTCACGTGGTGATTTGAATAAAATAATGTGTGTTGTATTCAAGTCGATTGTTCTCGACCACTTGCTTTGTTGGAATAAATTGTGCTTAACGTAAATAACACTTATATTTTTGTGACGACCTGCAGTCGCAAGTTTTGAAAACTCTTTATCGTTAAAAATTTCTTCGCATGAATCATCAAAAACAAGAAGACAGTCTTCTAACTCTGAGATAATTTCAAAACTTGTAAACTTTTTAAACTGTATGTTCAATTTTCTCTCTAAGGACTCAAATTTTGGTTGTTCATGCTGATAGAAATAAAAAATGGATTGAAATTTTGGTGAAAAAGTGTTTTGAAGTAACATTTTGAAAATCAGCTCAGTTTTTCCACATCAAGATGGACCAGACACTGCCATAAAGAGTCGATCGCTCGTTGAAATAATTTTATTCATAGCTTTGGGTTTGGAAGTGCGTAGCCGACTGTGCAAGAGAGGAGCGAAAACCAAAATGTTGACTCCTCACAATCCAATTGAAAAAACACCAACTTGATGAGAGATACTGCAATGAGAAAAACTATAATGAAAATTTGAGTGAAATAAACAACTTCTGATCGTGTTACTCTTGAATTGCAAAATCTCCAAGATCTCCTTTCCTGTTGATTCTCATCAAAAACCAAATCGGTTATGCCACCTCCCGAATCTAACTGATCCGCAGTTGAACTCATGGAGAAAACGTTTTTTCAAAAATGAATTCAAACAAAATAATTAAATTTAAAAATCAACATGAATATTGTTAGTCTACTATAAAAAATTCATAAGTTGTATAATGAGAGTTTTTGCCCTCTGTTTTGTAAACAACTGTGTAGCTTGCTTTCATGCCATACTCCATCCCGTAATACGTAATTGAATCTACACATCCTTGTTCTACAAGCTGCTTAATTTCCTTAGGCAGATTGTCATCGTTCAGAGGCACTTGCACTGGAACTGACCGCTTGGGCATAGGTAAAGGGGTTAGATTCATTCTTTGCATTTTCTCTTTCATAGACATGATACAGTTGAAAATATTCTAAGAGTGAAAGATATTTTTTGAAGGATTCTATTTCGGCTCCGGTGCAAACAACTTGCTGTTTCCTCAATACAGTTTGTCCCCGACTGTCAATTTTTTCCTCCTTGACTAGTGTAACAGTCAATTGATTTTCAGCCGTTAAGCAACTGTAAACGATCAAATTTGGAGACAAATTCACTTGGAGTACAGACGGTGCTGTCTTTTCTAATCGACGGTTGTTCATGGATCAGCCAGTAGTAGAACAATTGGGCCTTTTTCCTCGCACAATGTTTGTTTTTCTGTCGTTTTGGGCACAAGTCACAAATTGGGGTCTCCCGATAGAAACTCAAATGTTCAATTTTGGGGCATAACAAATCCTCAAGGTTTGTAACTTTTCTCTGAAGCAATTTTTGCAACGTATCAGTTTTCTCTACACCCTTCGCATAAAAATCTGAAAGAGGAAATCGAAGCACTACAATTTGAAAAATTTGTTTTAAATAGCAATATGGGTAATCTCCCTTTTCCCAATCCAAACCATGAAGGTATTTTGAAACCCACTGATAAGATTTTTGTTCACTCAAAGTAAGAGAATTGAATGAGTGCGGAGGTGAGAATGAAATTGTATCCGTGTAGTTATTGCAAGTTATGGCTAGCTCTTTCACAATAAAATCAGATTTTTTGCTTCGAAAGCCTTCAAAGTCAAGAACAACCAATCTTGCAGTCAACATTCCAATCGATTGAATAAACGGTTTTTGAAAGTCTTTAAGTAAAAACAAAAAGCAATACCAGTCACATGACCCACATATTCATTTGTGACTGGACAGGGTAAAACGTATGAATAACCGGGTCCCTTTTCACTGTACTCATACACAAAACCACAAGCATCATGAAGAATTGCATGTAGTCTTAAAATTTTAAAATTATTGAAATAAACGTCTAACGAAGAATTGTCAATCCCAATCAATCCACCATACGGTCTCAATTTCAATGCAATTTCCAAATCGAGGTCAGGATCCAAATACAAGCAAGTTGCTAAAAAATACAAAAATCTTTCACCGTATCGCGAATATTCTTTTTTCACTTTCTTGTATATCTCATGAATCCTATCCAAATCCACCGTAGCAATTGTTGTCATCGCGCACTATTTCAGAAATGGTAATTTCTAGACAGTAACCCAATCCCCTTAATCCCTTTGTCAAGTCTCCCTCAATAAAAGGGTAAAATGTTTGGATAATAATTCGGCTGTTACATGTAAAAGTTATGTTGTCCCTGCATGTAAAAGGTTGGGTTGTCCTATCCCATGCAAAAGGTTGGGTTGTCATAGCGCATGTATCGGGTTGGGTTGTCCTTCCCAATGCAAAAGGTAGGGTTGTCCTCAGGACAACCCTATCTCTTACATGGGATGACAACCCCCCCCCCCCCCCCGATCTTCCATGGTGTAAACGTTACTACTCACCTGTTCTAAAACGCCACTGGGAAAACTTTGAAAATCAGGGAAAATAACTGTTACTCCTAGGCATCTTTAAAACGTCGTCGTATTTCACTTGGCAGGCTTAAATAAAAATATAAACAGTCAAATACAACAATGAGCTTCACTATGTGTTATTCAGAAATCGATATTAGCAGTGCATGTTCCCAACTATGTCACAACAACAACTGTTCTTCCTTCAATTTTTGTCAGAATCGTATTTGCGAGCTGAATAATGTCACAACTAACGATCTCAATGCTGAGCAAAAACTGATTTACTCATCTCGCAATGTCTATTGCACCTACTACGGACTTCAAGGACGGCTACTTTCCTTCAAAAAATTTTTTAAAAATATGAAAAAAAAATTCTCAAAAAAAATCTCCGAAGAATTAATAGTTCTACTAACCAGGTTGAAAAAAAACTATAGCAATCAGTTTTTTACCACTTGCTAAATATACCATTTTGCAAAGCAGTAAAAAAATTGATGCCAAAAGTGCAAGTGCTGTCTTCAAAACGAACTTTTTGTAAATTGATGAAAACTGAAACTCTGGAGTCTGTGTACAGAAGACTGTCAGAATATCCGTTAGTAAAGGTATGTAAAACAAAAGTCAGAGTAAGTCGAAATGATCGGACAATTTTAGCTACACTCCTTAGTTTCGTGAAAAGTTTTTGCGCTTTCTAACTGCAAATGTTTCTGTTCCAGAAAAATCAAACGTCTTCACAACATATGCAACTTCGGACATTTGCATCTTTTTCGAGGCAATTACAACCATGGGGTTGAAAAAAAAACATGTTGCATTAGGCTAATTTTATGCAAAAATTTTGTGTCAAAGCGAAACGAAAGTTTCATGGTAGACAAACACGTTTGTAATTCAGCCGATTTGAGTTGCAAGAGAGCGATTAATGTAAAATGATAGCTATTCCATTTAATTTGTTTCATTAATTTTGAAAACAACAGTAAAGCTCTCGCCCAAATTTGAACTTTTTAAAAATTATAATATGCCATTAGGCGGAATGTTTACTAAAAAGACGGAATTAGATACAGTAAATTTTTATATTTCGAGATTGGAAGTTTTTTTTTGAAGAAGGATTCCTTTTTTCCTGGTGGAATAAGTTTCCATAGCCCAATTCAATTATTTTTCTAGCGTTGCTTAGAGGTTTCGACTGAATGACAGAATTTCTGTTGAGCACGTTCTAGAGCCTGACCCTTCAAAATTATTTTTTCCGAAAATATTATAAAGATTATTTGTTGAGCATCGTTTTTGAGTTTCCGAATTTTTCTTAAAAAAGACCCATTAGGCCTTTCAGTCCTAAGTTTCGCGCCAATGTAAGCTACGTAGCATTAGTTTTGCGCCAACTGTTTTTCTACATTGGTTGATTTGATATATCAATTTCCGATCAAAATTAATGATTCATCTGATTTTTTGTTTCCTAAAAACAATGAATTCTGCTTTGATGGAGTTAAAAAGCCATTTCTCTGGTGTTAAAAAGCGATTAAAGTGATCCATTTTCTATCTCAGTTTCTTCTCTGCGAATAGAATGCTCTATGCTCAACTGTATCATCAACGAACTGAATTGACTCGCAAAAAAACAATTGTGAACTTTTGTTTTCGTGTTGTACGCTTCTTTTGTTTTGTTTTTTTTTCTGATATTGTTATATTAATATGTCATATTCATCGTATGCCATATGATCAATGCCATATTCAAACACTACCCTCTGTTTCTGGATTAGAACAGTCATGCTTTTGGAAACCTTATAGAGAGGCAAGTGTTATTTATATCAAAAAAACCAAAAAAAAAACAATTGGTTGTGTTTTCCTAGTACTGACGATATATGTTATTGAATTTTTAAGAACTAAATATATTTTTTTGTCTGTTTTTATGCTTTTTTATTTATGTTTATTCTTTCTATTTGCTAAGAAACAAACAAACGCAAAAAATAAGAATGTCAGCTAGAAAATGAAAAAATGCAAAAAACAGAAAAACTGACTCATTAAAAATGAATCCTTAATTGACTGAAGACGCAGAAAATCGTCGATGCATAATGACATTTTGTTTGATATTACTTGCCATTTCAAAAAGTAGTTAATTAATTTTTGATCAAAAGATTATCCGATAATTTTAGTGAAGTTTCTAACTTCCAATTATTTTAAAGCCTTAATGTTTGTTCTTCGCTTGAATTGAAGGAAAAAGTTTCAATATCAGACCGATGCGCCGAAGGATTTGTGAACACTCAAAAATGCCACTACAACAACTGTTCTTTATCAAGAACCGCTTCAAACGTTTGGACAGGTCGAAATTTCTCAATTCAAGTTGATGAATCGGACAACACAAAATGGACAGTTGTGAACAACCTAGAATGTTTGAACCATTTCGGAATTCCGCTACCGGAGTCACACTGCTCTGGCTGCAACTTTGCAACAAAATTGCAGGTCAAGTGGGATCTTCAGGGAGACTCCTGGATCAATGCCAGTGATTTTTGCTTGAACATGGGAGTTGGGTGGCGTCTGTTCGACCAATTTGACGGCATATCAGAGCATTTAATTGTCGATCAATTCAGGGCGTTTCGCAATGACGGTACTTTTCCAGGAAATACTTGGAAAATTTGGATTGGTGTCGTCTACAGCCGTAACGGGGATTTTGTTGCTGCCTCAGACGAAACAAAAGAGTTATCTCAATATTTCCAGCAGCGTAACCAGTATTTCGGGGATCCGTACCTAGCTTTGTACGCTCATATGTCTGGCAATGGAAAAATAGTCGTTAACGATCACAACTCTGATCCCTTCATATTTTTCTGCAGTCGATACATTTGAACATGAACGAGCTGTCAATGAACGAATAATGACTTTCTTTTTTTTATTCGAGGCAGGTAAATTATATAGTTGCCAAAATGTTAAAGATACTTGTAACAATAAAAAATTATCTGTAAACTATCCGAGCATTCATGATTAATATATCGATTGTGGAACCTAATAACACTTAAGTATTGATTTTATTCTCTCTCACTTATGAATAAACTTAATTTCTGCATGAATTTATGTTGCTATAGGTTTCAATCCTTTTTAGTGGCGAAGGAACTATAAACTTGAGTTGTTTTTTTTGTTCCGTCAATTTTGTCCAATCAATATTTGATTCGTACAGAATTTTGAGTGCTATCAATAGAAAGCCCGTCCAATGTAGATTATGGAATTAGAAAAAAAACATTATTTTCCCCATGAAGTTATAGAGGTTTAAAATTGTGTGAAGAGTTGGTGACTATCGTGGTTTTTGTTCACATTTTGTGCAACTCTTCGTAGCATTTTTGTCATTTTTGCGGAAAAAATACGTTGAAATTGTTAACGATTGATATTTTGATTGAATTACTAAAATAGAAGAACTCTGTTTAATTTTTTGATCAAAAACTTTCACTAAAATTTCAGCTAAATAGGCATCACAGTTTTTTTCTAATGACTAAACTTTTAGTCTTCTAGCGGCTTTCAGAATTGAGAAACGTTTTTTTTGGCTGACTACTGAATACGAGTTTCCATAATTGTTTTTTGATTTCTGGAGATTTGCCCATTTCTTTAAAAAGTCGTATGAGCAATTCTGAGAAAGTTATGTCTCAAATTCCTGTTATGAACCAGTCGTTGAAACTGTTTTTTGTTATCTGTTGTTACCTAATCGTTTCTTATGACTTGTAGAACTTTGAATTTAATTTTATCAATAAATTAAAACCTAATTTTGTTGTCTTGTTATCTTATCTGCTTAGTTTTTGTCTCATCACATGCTGCAGAGAAACCCACTTGGACATACTTATTTTTCTTAGCGAAATGATTATCGTTTTAACGACATCAACAGTGGTTTTACGCAAAACTGGGATTATATGTTTTGATTTTGTCTTTTTTGCCTTTTTTGTAGACGTTTGACTTTATCTGAATAATGACAATTTCCAATGGTTTCCAAGGGTAGAAAAAAAGAGCCTGACAAATGAACTTTGTTATTAGCTTTGAAATCGTCTTCGTTTTTTAGCTCTTCACTTCTCCGAAATTTGTTATTCACGAAAAATACAAAAGTGTTTGAGATTTCTATTCTTTCTTATCATTTTTAGTATAGTAAACGTTTTATTTGTTTAGGTTGTATCTGATGCTATTTTTACTTTGTTATAAGTATTTTATATAAAAAAGACATATTTTGGATGCAATTAATGTTTGTTGCTACTTGATTTTCTTATTTGTCTTGTCTCGCAGTCTTAAAAATGGCAGGTCTCACAGACCATCTGTTGCATCATTTATTTTGTTCAAGTAATTGAATTTGAAAGCAAGTTTTTAAATTCCTGCACCAATTTTTTTTCGAAAATTATTTCAGTTTTCGAAAATCTTCTATAAATCTCTCATTTCGTAGTCAATTAAGCAAGAAAATTTGGATGAGCAGGGTCGAAGCATTATATGCCAACGCACAATGTCAACACTCTTTGTTAATTTTGAAGCACACAGTTACGGGCGAGATGAACTTTTCTACACTTTCAAAATAAAGTGAATTGACGTGTCTTGAGAAATGTCGAGGAAACTGACACTTAAATTGAGTACATCAGGCAAAATGTTTACACTAATATCACCTAGAAAATTATTACGTCATCACAAAGAAAATCAATACGCCACAAATTTTAATTAAAGAGAATGGATTTTAGAGCAGGTTTGCTAATTTGGACAGCTCCTGCTTAGCAGCCATTTTTTCCCCATTAATCTTATTCATCCTATATATTGACTATTTTAACCAGAATATAAATTAAGTTTTAACAGAATTTTTCT
>NW_027453001.1:0-15000 GCF_964194025.1 Convolutriloba macropyga
AATGAGGAGCGCAGACCGGAAAAACTACCGAAAACTTAACGAAATTTTAATAAAAACAGTTTTTCAACATCAACTTTAACTTTTTTAATAGCAAAAATTACAGATTAGAAAAAATACTTACAGGAAAAAAGCTGTAGCTGGAGTAGTACTTCCTTCTCAAATATCAGTATTTCTAATTCTCAAGAGGCACATGAGCACTTGTCAAATTCGTTCGGAAACGAAAATTTTCAAAATTACGGAAGATCAAATCGGTCAAACCTAGAAGTATTGCATTTTTTCTGTTCTGGGTCTCAAATTTTTGGGAATTTTAATCTTCCGAAATTTTTCAATGAATTTCTCAATATTGAAAAACCAAAAACAATAAAGCATTTTCTTCTGCTAATATTACTAAAGAAATTTTCTTGTGAAAGAAATGCACAATTTTTGTGTTGAACTTCAAAAAGATGTTAAATTTTATAATAAATATTTGAACATACATTTTGTCCTGTTTCATAAAATTCTATGTATCTCACGTCAAATAAGGAATATATAATTCTAAAAATTGAATTAAATACTGATTTTCCTTTTCCAAAAGTTTTTTATCATTGGTAATCAGAAATATTTATAAATTCGGTCTCAAATAATCAGTTTTTTCAAACATGTATTCATATTTTTTTCCGAATAGAGCGGAAGTGAAAAATTTATAGGTGTAGTATAAAAAATTTTGATGAATACGCAATTCCCCTTCCCCTCAAGGCTGTTTGGTCCCAATTTTTTTATTTGGTACCAATCAAAAACAAGGAAACTTAAGAATCCAAAATGTTTGAACTGAAACTTTAAAAGGCTGTTGCGCCACAATATGAATTTGATGAACTGGTTTAGCAGGACAGATGATTTCGCTTAGAAGTTTCATATTAGTTTTTATTTTCACGGTACTTACATTTTCTCATTTTATCTTTTCACTGTACTGCAATGAAGTAATTTTGAGAGAAGACAAATTTTAGGGACACATGAATATTTTATATTGGCATATGAATTCGAAGTACCCCATTTAGGTTTATTAACTGGTGTTCCTCTAAAGTTTTTTTAAGTGCTTTGTTTCTAAGATCTCTAAGATAACTACAGTCTGATCAAGTTTTCATTTTTCAAACAGTCCCTTTAAAACCAGGACAGATTGGAAAGAATAGAAGTACTTGTGAAGTAACTACCCATACTTAGTTTTGCACACGGTTTATCCGTGATCCTCCTGTTTTTTTTTTGCAAAAAGAGATTTCTTACTCCTCTGGCCGACAATCATTGAAAATTTAAAATGTTTTCACGCATACTTTTTAATCATTATTTTTCAATGACTCTGTGCTTTCTATAATTACACAGAAAATTGTAGTTCTTGTCCCGGATCAGTTCCACTATTCGTTTTCAATTAGAACCCAAACAAAACATGCGTCAATTGTGGCACTCTTCACCATAAGAAAGCCCACGAATTGGCTGCTGATAAAAAGCTTTTTGCTTGATTAAAACGAAATTGATGTTTTTCGATACCTTTATTAGCTTAAGGAGTCAATAACATGGATTCAACAGCTAATCATAAAAATAGAACATTAGTAACAACTTTAATTTTTCATCTGCATTTTGTGATGTTCTCACTAAACTGAAACACAGCAAGTGCAAAAATGGTCAATAAGAATTGAACATTAAATTCCTAACTTTGGCTTTCAATTGGATTCGTAAGCCGGTTCATTAGGTAACTGAAAAATTTTCAGGAGCTGGAAAGCGCAAAAAAATCAAAGGTGCAAGAAGGAAGCGTTGCTGACAATGTGAGTTTTAAAATATAACAATGGACAATTGTTTAGCTAACAAAGCGTTCCTCAAAAATTGAACTACAGCTGGTTTTAAAAGTTTAAATTTAGCAAAAAAAAACAAAATCATCGCTACCTACAAAAACCGCAAAAGTTTCAGGAATCGATTTCAGAAGTTGCATAACGATTTCGAGCGTTGTTCTATTTTTCACATTCACCTTGTATAAATTTCGCTGCAGCATCTAAGTTTGACAAAAATCAATCAAAAGATAAAGCCTAATTGCTACAAATTTTTCTTCAACTAAATTATTTTTGAATTTTTATCCCATCCCATTCAGAACCAAGATGTCTTGAAAGGCATATAAGTGAAAGCAACCTGTCTACTTAGAAAATGGTTCAGTTTTAGGATATTTTAATATTTTTTTGCTGGTCTGCTTAGCTCAAAAAATGTGAAATCTATTGTTTTTTGTGGCCGAGAGTCAAAAAAACTTTTTTCAATTTTCCAACTAGATGCATGTGCTTTAATCATTATTTGTAAGATTTGCTGTTTTTTCTGCAATTCCATCATATATTGGAGATTCTTGTTCTTATTTTTTATTCAGTCATTCAATTTCGATATGTACTCAAAAAATGATAGATGGTTTCCGCCATATTTATAAAGATGTTTTGTCTAATGTTTTATTTTTTTTTGTAAACAAAAACCGATTGCTAACTAATCCGGTTTAAGGAAATTTTTGAAAATGTGTAAAAATTGCCTGGAAGTTTTGAAAAATAAAGAGAGAAAACAAAAAATTGTAAAGTGCCTGTAACGGGCTATATTACAGAACGTTAATAATGAAAATAAGGTCCTCGAAAAGGAATTAGTACCACAGAATAAATCTCAAAATTGATCCCAAATTAAATTCCCGAGATAAATATTAATCTGAGATTAGATCTTAAATAGAATGGAAAATCACGAATCAGTCCTAAAATGTGATGAAATCAACCAAAATTATTTAGTAATTGCGCGAAAACTCCAGAGTGTTTCCTATATTTTTTCGACACATTTTATAATGAGTCTCTGGAGCTGAATTTTTGAAAATTTCAAAGCTTTATGCGAATTTGTAAACGCTAATGCCGGCAAAAAGGAATGAGAAAGACACGGGATGAGAAAGGAAGATAATATTTTGAGTTGAACAGCTTAATTCTATGTATTTTTGGATTTGACTTTTATACCTGTTTTGTAGTTGTAGAAAAAAACACACACACAGGATATCAGGAAAAAATTTACAGCTCAATTATTGCACGAGGAGCACCATGAAAAATTTAAATTTTCAATGAAGAAAGTGCGATATTATGTCCCCTACCGAACTCCAAGTGAAAAACTGGGCAATTATATATGCAAGTTTCCAAAGTGATGTATTTTTCTCGCATTCTCGCTTGGAATTTGTTTGTTTCAAGCGTTTACCATTGGCGCAAAAGACTAATTTGTAATTGAAATAGTGGCGTGGAAAGGAGTACTAAAGTCCAAGGAGAAGGAGCTCGATCCCCGCACGAAATTTTATTTTTGCACTTGACCCAAATCTGACCATTGCAAAAGCAGATTGAACGCAAAAGTGACATGAATCAGTCTTAGATTCAGTAATGATGAGGAGTTGCATTTATACTGGCCCTGTACTGAAACGTAATTGGAGATAGATACGGGGTCTGTTTTAAGAAATTCAGGACCGCTTGAAAACCATTTATATTCAAAGGCAATCGCAAAAATGTAAAATAGCGTTTGCATGACGACTGGAAGACATGCTGGTCGTCAGTTTTTGTATTACTCTCTACGATTTGAAGTGAATGAAGCAATATGAAGAGCTCTATCTTTAATCTCTTCTGGATTGAAAAAAAAACAACTAAAATAAATAAAAAAACATAGCAGGACAAGTCCTGACGTACAATTCAAAGAATTTTCATTGACTTAACAAACAACTAGACCTAGAACGGACAATGAGTGAATTGGGAAAACGATTTGTTAAAAAAAATCAGATGAAAAAATAAAAAAAACAGAAAATCAATGTCAAAATGCGGCTAATGAGAACAAAAAACCACTAGTGAAATATGTAGTTTTGATTCTAACAAAAAACTAGGTCTAGAATGAGCTGTGAATGGATTGGGAAAAACTATTTAGAAAAAAATCCGATTCAAAAAATCGAAAAAAAAACAGTAAAAATCAGAACGAAATTGCCGCATGTGAACAAAAAACCACTACAGAGAAACCGAAATTTTGTTCAAACACCGTTTTCTCACTCTACTTTAAAATTAGAGCGAAAAAAGTTCACGCCGCAAAAACACTCGCTTTTTCGCTCCATTTCCTGTTTCGGCGTGATCAAAATCACCACTCCAATTTGACTTCAAAAATCATGAAAATGTGTGAACAGATCTTAAAAAAACATAGCAGGACAAGTTCTGACGTTTAATTCAATGAATTTTCATTGAATTAACAAGCAACTAGACCTAGAACGGACAATGAGTGAATTGGGAAAACCATTTCTAAAAAAAATCAGATGAAAAAAACAAAAAAAACTGAAAATCAATGTCAAAATGCTGCTAGGGAGAACAAAAAACCACTAGTGAGATATTTAGTTTTGATTCCAACAAAAAAGTAGGTCCAGAATGATTGGGTGTGAATGGATTGGAAAAAGTAGGTGTGAATGGATTGGAAAAACTATTTAGAAGAAAATCCGATCCAAAAAATCGAAAAAACAGTATAAATCAGAGTGAAATTGCCGCATGTGAACAAAATACCACTACCGAGAAAACGAATTTTTGTTCAAACACCGTTTTTTCACTCCACTTTAAAATTAGAGCAAAAAAAATTCAGGCCGCAAAACCACTTGCTTTTTCGCTCCATTTCCTGTTTCGGCCTGGACAAAATCACCACTCCAATTTGACTTCAAAAATCATGAAAATGTGTGAACAGATCTTAAAAAAACATAACAGGACAAGTCCTGACGTACAATTCAAAGAATTTTCATTGAGTAAACAGAAAAACTAGACCTAGAATGTACTAAGAGTGAATTGAGAAAATCATTTTTAAAAAATTCTGATAAAAAAAACAAAAAAACAGAAAATCAATGTCAAAATGCCGCATGTGAACAAAAAAACTACTAACGAGAAAAGAAAATTTAAATCACACAAAAAACTAGGCCTAGAATGAGCTGTGAATGGATTGGGAAAACCTTTTAGAAAAAAATCCGATCCAAAAAATCAAAAAACAGTAAAAATCAGAGTGAAATTGCCGCATGTGAACAAAAAACCACTACCGAGAAACCGAATTTTTGTTCAAACACCATTTTCTCACTCTACTTTAAAATTAGAGCGAAACAGATTCACGCCTCAAAACCACTCGCTTTTTCGCTCCATTTCCTGTTTCGGCGTGACCAAAATCACTACTCCAATTTGACTTCAAAAAATCATGAAAATGTGTGAACAGATCTTAAAAAAAACATAGCTGGAAGAATTCCGGAAACCACTCAAAGTGAAAATCCATTTAAACGCCATCCAACTACTCATCAAACAAAACGTGCCTTCACTAAATTATGATTATCTTGAAACAAATTCATGAAACAAAAAAGTAAAAACAAAAACTGTTAAAATATGATAAAAAAAATTTGATCATTTTTTGTTATAAATTGAGATTCCGAAAAAACTATCTCTGCCAAAATAACTTCATCAAAACAAATAGTATTTATAAAAACCACTTATGTGAATTTTGAAAAAACTATAGGATAAAATTATGAAAAAAAGCTCTTAAAAACAACTGTCACCGAAAAACTGGAAAAAGTTACTAAATTTTTTAATATTTCAAAAACATAAAAATCCAAAGAAAAATTTCCTTCGGCCAATCGGGTATCCAGATGCTCGCAAAACAATAGTCAAGTCTTAATAGGCAAAGAAACTTAGCTAAAAACAGAAAAAATCGAAAAACTGCAAAAAATTAAGAAAAATGGTTTCAATTTTCGCCATTTTTTTGGCATAATTCTCAACAAAAAAAAATGTTACCCACAAAACTGTAACCAATTGATATCATAAAATTGCTCAAGTAGAACAGGTTTCCTCAATACGCATTTGAGCCAATAAAACAAAGTTATCGTCAAAAAAACGCAAAAATTAACCCGAAAATCAGCAAAATACATTAAAAACCTCCGACTTATCATAAAATTCATATTAATTTCCAGAAACCTTCAAACCACTACCGAAACCAGCCTAAAAATAAAACAAAATCATAACCAAACCTCTTAACCAAAATAAAGGAAAAGAAACTGTTTTAAAATGCCGCACGTGAACAAAAAAATTTCGCTCGCTTAGAGAAAATTTTTTCACACATCACCTTCTCGCTCTCTCAAAAACAGCGGTATGAACAAAAACCACTCTCTTTTCGCTCCGCTCTTCACTTTTGTTCAGCGCCAAAATCACTCCAAATTTTTTTACGCGTTTCATTTCCCGCTTCAAAAATCCCTCCAATAAAATTGATTAAAAATAAAGGACTTCTCCAATACTCCTCTTCGAGTCGTAAAAAAGACAGCGCCCGAATACAATTCAAATTCTTTGAATTGTAAAAAAAGACAACACCACAATACAATTCAAATTCTTTGAATTGTAAAAAAACGCAGGCATGACATACAACAAAGAATCATGCTACAAATGTTATCAAGTCTGAGCAATTTTTTCTTCGGTTATCTAAAATTTATCCTGTACGATTTTTATTTGACGTGCGTCGTTCAGAACGGAGCATATGTTCATCTGAGTAGGTAACAACACAAAAATTTCTCATGAAAAGAGGCAGAAAATATTTCAGCACGGCTTTGAAGTCTGGGCGTAACAATGTCATAATTTTATGACAAGAAATTTTTAACCATTACATGAGCCAAGTATCCGAGCGTTTTCTATTTTGGTCTGATTTGTAGAAAATCATCGGAAGAAAATCACCGATCTAGAGTATAGTGGTAAGACAGAACTAATACTAAGTATCTATGAGAACAGTAACTAAAAGTTATTTTTTAAAGCAATTTTGAATCACAGGCAGAGCAAAGATTGTAAGCAGAAAATGATCTGTGCTTTTTGTTTCCCGCAGCAAATCTAATCGAAAACAAACAACAAATGATTTAAATTGGATACAAAAAATTACCGCATAGAACTGATTTTCTGGGAACTAATAGGGTGCTGATATTCGTTCGCATCAACGTGCTCTCAGAAAATCAGCGCTTTGCACCGCATAAAACAATGCAGTTGTTCTATTTCCGGGTTCCCCACTCCGGTGAATTATTTTCAATTTTCTAAAGAGCGTTTAGTAATTAATTTTTGATTATCGAACTAATACTTCTTTTAACCTGATTGACAATGCTACCACTAGTGAAGATGGCGTTTGCGTTGTTTGCTCTGGTGAGGCTTCTGGGCGAGATGTTTCTAGAAGATATTGAGAAAGGCGAGTCAGACTCGGAACTGTAGCAACATTCGTCATCTAGGACAGAACTTCCAGTGAACATCCTCCCACGTTCATATCGCATTTCTGAAAAAAAAACTGTTTAAAAACAATCGAACCGTCAAAAGGCAAAAGACAAATAAAGTCTATCTCGATTTGAAGATTACCCAAAATTTTTACGGAACTGAAACAGTAATCAAGATGAGATCCGTGACTGAAATGACCTGATAACTCTTAAGTACCCTATTTGAAATTTTGATGACCAACCGTTATCCGCTAAAAAATTACTTCGCATAAGATTTCGGTGCACTTTGTGGACTATACTTCCTCAAGTGATCACATGCATTTAATGCTGATCAAGATGAAAAGCGATGGAAACTTCAGTTTTTTTGCCTCTTTTGATCAGATTCTGGTCATACAAATTTGTGTTGATAACCATCTCAAACTAACTTTGTTCTTGTTCTTTCTATTCTAAAAACATTCTTTAGTTTTTAAAAATTTAAGTTTTCAATTTTTTTCTAATTCTACTGAGCAGTAGCCTCGAAGAAACAATTTAACTCTCATCAACGCCAAAGTATTGAAATTTACATTACAGGAAAGCAAGTGGTGATTGTTGCCACGTTTGTGTGCAAATCAAAACGAAAAGTTGACAATTTGCACACATTAGCTCACTTTCGCAAAGGAGCACTTTAGCAAAATTTCAAAGTGTTTTTCATACACTTTTGATGTAAATTTTGCCTGTATTTTGAACAACTGACTGTCGCAAACAAACAAAAAAGACTTTTTTCCCCTATATAGATTACTCGGCTCATCATATTGATGTCTAAATAAATTAAGGTAAACAAAATAAAGCACTAAATGAATTATCAATATTTGGTCTGATTGCAGATATATATTCCATTTTAAAGGACAAAATTGAAAATTTACCATTTTGTTCGATCTTTGAGAATTGAGTTGAGTTATGTTAACGCCTCCCCCTGGGAGGGGGAGGCTAAAATGGGAAGCATTCTCTGCCCAAACAGAACACAAAACAGAACACTTCAGTAAATGATGCCGCTGAAAAATGGACCAAATTATTTTCTGATATTTTGTGTCTTTTAGCGGGACTTTTGAGAAATGGGGCTTTCTTCTTACTAGTACTTTTTCAACTACTTCTATAAATCTGCAATTAGTCGTGTTACTGGCCTAATTCTTTCTAAGTAAAGAGTTGTTTAGGTTGAGCGCTATGAGAAACGAATTATAATGGTTGTACAGGCCACTATAATAGCAGCGCGGATATTGTCACAATTATAAAATGATGCGTGTTTGAATTTTTGTGGTAGAAGGCATGATCATAAAATACAAACTAATTTCCTCCAATAAAGAAATTTGTATAAAAATAGTGTTTTTCAAATAGTGGAGCTGTTGATATCCAGGAGTACAAATTCAGAGAAAAATTGGATATTTTTGGGGGTCTTTCGCATTATAGCCCTCCCCATGGAATTATAGCCCCCTCATAAACTATTAGTCCCTCTTTTGGTACATTTACGATGATTGGGGGAGCTGACTACTAAGCTGGGAGGGGGAGGCTAAAATGGGAAGCCTTCTCTGCCGTTCTTGCTTTCCATTTAGGCATGCACCCACAGTTACAAATCACTGCCCAAGTTGAGAAACTGGTGTGATCAGCGCCTCCCAGACGGAAACAGCGTTTTTTCAGAATTTGAGGCGTTGAAAATCCGATTTTCGTGCATTCACCAGACTTTCTTGTGTTCGTGTTCAGACTTTGTTGTGCTTCGTGTTCAAAATGTTCGCCAGACTTTGTGCACTCATGTTCGGAAGTTCGTGCGTTCATATCCAGATTTTTGTGCGTTCACCAGAACATCGCAAGATCCTGTTCCACGTGTCGAATTTATACCCCATAGAGTAAGATTAGGGGGTATCAGGGAATTTTGAGCCAATTCCCCTCAAAAGTCTTATATAAGTTTGGGGGTAATTGGATGCAAGAGTTGAGGGAAAGCAAATATTGGGGAGAGGGGGTACTAAAGTGGTACAAGAGTAGAGAGTAGTTCTTGGGGGCTAAAATGATATAAGAGCAGTGATAGGGGGGCGGATAAATTGTGGTAAGAGTAGGGGAGTAAAAGGGGGGTAAAACAACGCAAGAGTAGGGGGTGATAAAAGATAAAACGATGCAGGTATAGGAGTTAATGCGAGTTAAAACGATGCAAGAATAGGAGAATAATGGAGTGAAACTGAGGTATAGTGTATGAAGCCTATTATTTTAAACTGAGATTTTCTGTCAATGAGCTGGACTTTTTAAAAAAATGTGACCAAGAAATTAACCAGTCTTTAACAGTGCATCTGCTTTGCCTAACATTTTTAACGCCTGTCTCGCAAGATCTTAAAAGTTTCCTGCAAGATAAGCGTCATTTGCAGGAATTTTGCAATATCTTTCAATACAAACGGCGGAGCTCCAAAAGGAGTATTAAAGGCGGATCTCTTTTTGTTAAGCAAGCTTTAGAATTTTGTTTGGTAATTTTACTAAATATAAAAAAAAATATTTAAAAAGTTAAGGTAATTTAATGTAAATTAACTTAATCAAAAATAGGATCAATTTTTATCTTAACTAAAGTAAAAGAAATGTTAGGGTATTTTTTTTGGTAACCTTACCTTAACTGTGCACCTTAACTTCGTTAAGGTTAAATTTCATTAACTTTGGAGTGTAAAATTACCCCCAAATTTTATTAATTTTTGAATGGTAATTTTTGGTGTAAAATCTATTGTTTTAACCTCTAAACTTACACAATAATTTTAATTTTTTTGGAGGTTAATTTCTGTGGGATAAAATCTAACAATTATCCCCTTACTCATCATAACTCTCTTAATTCTACAACCTTTTACCCCCTTAAAATTACCCACTAATCTTACATCTTTTTGTGCTGTAATTTTTGGGGATAAAATCTGAAATTTCCCCCTTACCCCCATAACCCCCTAACTTTACATAGATTCACCCCCCTCCTAATCTTACATCATTTCGGGGGTAACTTTTGAGGGGTAAAATCCAAAAATTCCTTCATTTAACCACCATTAATCCCCATTATCCCCCTAATCGGATCAATTCTATTTCAGCCCCCCCAGCTTAGTGAGAAGTTATGTTTTAAGACCAACAGGTGCATTTGCATTATTTTCACATAGTAAAATGCTAAATAATAACAAACTTTTTGTGACGGGGGCTAAATTTTTATGTCTCTCGCAGACTTTCATACGTTCAAAATCAGAAAAAATGCTCCTTTCTTTCAAATAAGAAAAGCAAATCTTCTAGTAACTTATATACTTTAAATTTTCATACCTTATTCGTTTCATTCATACATAATCAAAATTATCTGGTAATTAGCGTTTTGAAAAACCTTTGCGTAGGCCTTCAAAAAACTTTACGAATACATTAAAAAAAGTATTTAGGGATTAAAGTATTGTGACTTTCTAATATAAAAATTGGGGGATTTTTTCCCTTTGTGCCCCCCCAGTACGTTATTCGCCCCCAGTAAGAGCACGTGGTATTACATAGCAAATCATTATGTAAAAATATGGGACGTGCGTCAAATAATATGCGCCCACTAAGCTGGGGTGGGGGGCACAAACGGAAAAAATCCAATTAGAGATATTTTGCAGTTATGCCCAAATTTGCACGCAATCAGCGGAGGGGGGGGGGGCTGCAAAAGATCCAAAAAATGTTAACGCGTCCATTTTCAGAATTTCGTGAGTTCATGTCTAGACTGACATGCACTCATGTTCACACTTACGTGCGTTTTTGTGGTTCCTAGACAATGGATTTTGAACGCACGACGTTCCCCTCGCGCTTACAAAATGAGAGTTTTCCATTCTTTCAACTTGTTCACAATATTTCGGCCCCGCCCACCTCATAGTATCTTGATGGCAATTGGGAGGGGGGTGTACGTTATATGCTGGGAGATACTTAGCTGGGAATGCTATAAGAGGAGAGATTAGAAAAATTGGGTTTTCCCCGTTATTTTCTGCCCTCCCCACGAAACGAAATTAAAGCCCCCATTATGATAAATTTACCTTGATGGAGGGGGGGGGGGGGGGGTATAGGCTATCAGACCACTAAAGTGGGGGTATAGAGGAAAATTATAGCCCCCCATTATGGTATGATAACCATGATGGGGGGCTATAGGTTACGTGACCACTAAGCTGGGGGGCTATAATGAGAAAGACCCCAAAATTCTCGTTAACCTATTGGAATGATTTGATTTCATAATTGGAATGTTTTTGGGCGTTGCGGTCCCGACCAGCTTAGTGAGTGTATTACTTGTAGTGCCTCATGCAACCTGGTGCAGATTCTTATCAAGTGAGGTCGAGGGGGAGGGTTAAATGTTCGGCACTACAAGTAACATTCCAATTATGAAATCAAATCCCCCCCCCCCCAGCTAAGTGCCCGTGTTGAAGAATTTTGTTTTTCACTTGTAAGAAATCGTCGTTTTTTAATCGTTTTCATTAGACAAAAACGATCAAAGCCCTTACGTGGTAATCGTCGTTTTGTTCGTTATTTTTATGTAGGAATTGATCGTTTTTCAAAAAAAAACGACGAAAAAACGATCCCCGCCAGTATTCGAACCATTGAACTCCTGATACATTCACTTGCTCCACTGACCTCTGCGCTATCAGTCCATGATACTTTTATGCCAAAACGATCTAATAGAGAAAAAATAGTTCAAGAGCAATTAAAGGACAAAAAACAATCAAAAAACGACGATTTCTTATAACAAAAAAACCACGAAAAAACGATCAAAAAACGACGATTTTAATTGAAAAAAAAAACGACGAAAGAAACGACAAAAAAACGACGAAGAAACGATCATTTCTTACACTTAAAAGACGACTAAAACGACGAAAACTAATGAAAACGAAGAAAACGACGACAAAACGACGAAAACGACGACAAAACGACGAAAAACGACAACTTCTTACAAAATATTGTCGTTTTTTTCGTCGTTGTCCTCAACACGGGTGGTCAGATTACCTGAAGCCCTCCGCAAATCGTAATAACCATACCGTAATGGAGGAGGGTGGCTATAATTTCGTGCGCGGGGGGCTATAATGGGAAAGATCCAAAGGTTCTACCCATAATAAGAAAGTATCGATTTTTGGTTGTTTCTCTCCTAAAGATGAGAAAGAGTACTTGAGTAACCTGATTTTTGACAAGTCGGTGACAACGAAGCCCTTCTCCGCCCACGTGAAAACATTCTGCTTCTCATGCTGGAAAATAGGGTGGCCAATTTCCCCCCTGTGTTCACTTTTGTTTTTTGGTCTTCTCCAATTATTTGAATATTTTGCGGGCACTGTTTGTCCAAAAAGTCCAATTTAAGTTTTTCTTTTGTCATAATCGCTTTTAAAAAACACTACATGCGAAATGCTTTTCCCTGATGCATTTTTGTGAAAACTTGTACCACGTGCGCTATATCACTTCGATTTTTTGCTCAATATTCAGACACAACACTGATATAGATTATTTTAATCAGAATTCTTCCAATGCTCCCCCAGTACATTATGTGTACCCCAGTTACAGAGCTTGTGCCATTACATAGTACATCATCATCTAAAAATATGGCACGTGCGTCTGGGGGGTGCAGATAATAAGCACCCACTAAGCTGGGGGGGGGGGGGAACCGATTATTTTAACTCATCCAGTGCTCCACCTGTTGTCTTTGACCCGGGCCAAGCCCCAGTTTAGACCGGGTTGTGACTTTCGCTTTTTTTACCCACTGTTTAATCAATTTCTTTAAATGTCCATTTTTTTTAGGAAATGAAAAACTAGACCTTGCTACGGTTGCGAGCGTAACTCAAACACATTTTGGATTTTTTCTGCTTGCGCCCTCCAGTACGTTATGCAACCCCCAGTTACAGAACACGTGCCATTACACGATAAACCATCTGGTGGGTAGATATGCACATGCATCTGAAGGGGGGGGTGAATATAATATGCACCCAATGAGATGGGGGGGGGGTTCACAAAAGGAAAAAAATGTTAGCGCGTCAATTTGAGAATTTCTTGCGTTGATGTCCAGACCGTCATGCACTCATCTTCACACTTACGTGCGGTTTGAGGTTCCTAGACTATGTGATTTTGAACGCACGACGCTACCCTCGTGCGTACAATATTGGATTTTCCGATTCATCTCCATCACAAAAATTTGGCCCCGCCCATATTATAGTATATTTGCGGCAATTGGGAGGTGGGTGTACGTTATATGTTGGCACATACTTAGCTGGGAATGCAATAAGAGGAGAGAATAGAAAGTTTGGGTTCTTCCCATTGTATTCCCCCCTCACAAAACGAAACTAAAGCCGCCCATTGTGATATATATATACCTTGATTGGGATGGCGGCTATAGGTTATCAGTACACTAAAGTGAAGGGTGTAGTAGGAAAGCCCCCGAAAATTTATGAAAAATTACTTATAGCGAATATTATAATAATAATATATATATATAATAATTTAATTTCCTCAATGCTTTATAAATAACAATTTTATTTAATAAATCTATGAAATAGAAAGCACCAAGGTGGACGGTAAATAAGCAAGTTCATGCTTTTTTTGGTACCGCCCGAATAGAAAACAAAGAACTTTTTGACTCACCTAGATATGAGAGAGACAGAGGATGAAAGAAAGGCGAAAATTGAAAAAAAATCAGAACTTTTTGACCGCTTAATTTAACCGAAAATTTTACATTTTGTTCTTGCATATTCCTGCCCCTCCTTACAGCAGTATGCACTCGATTAGGCCCAGGAATCTACCTGAAGGTAGACGGGGCTAAAACAGGCATTGACTGACCAACGGAGACGGTTTCCCTCTAGGCAGGATATGCAAGGATCTAATTATAAAAAGCAAAACTATGCAAAAACAATATCAATAATTTCATTGTCGTATAATAGGACCTTGTCCCTGAAGTAATGAACAAAATGTTGTATTTGATTGTTGCAGGAAAAATTCAAATCATATAAGCCCAATTGATGAATGGAGTTCAAAAGTTTAGCACCCCTATAAGCAATAGATAGCTTGGATAACTGCCCTTTCACTTTGGGAGTTGATATTATGTGAACGCTTGACGAGCGTAAATTCCTGGAATATTGACGATGGCAAATGAGATTGTTTAAAAATTCGTCGTCAAGAAGATTGTTATACGATCTTAAAGCAAACTTAAGCAAATCATATATATACAGTTTATGAATAGGCAAGATTCTATGCAATTCGAAAAGATGATCAACACGATCGAATTTGCGAAGAAAATAAATACTTCGTAAAAACTTATTTTGCAAACGCTTCAGCACATTCAGTTCCGATTTTGAAGTACAACCGTACACCAAAATTCCGTACTGCATTTTAGGCTTGATGTATACATTGTAGAATTTTAGCAAGTTTTGTTTATTTAGAAACTTACGCATCGAATAAGTCAAACCAACCAACCTGGATATAGAGCAGTGTAAACTGTTGATATGAGACTTGTACTTCAGGTCTTTATCAACTATGACTCCTAAATATTTTACACTCGATACTGAAAGCAGAGTTTCAGAGTTGAGGTAACAATCGATATGGTTTTCAAATAACATGACTTCCGTCTTGTTCTGGTTTAAAGTAAGTTTATTCGATTTCATCCATTCATTGATGATTTGAAGTTCACAATTTACACTGTTGTCGTCATTATTCCTCATGTCAAACAAGACGGAAGTATCATCAGCAAAATGAAATACTTTAGAATTTTGACAGACCTGATGCAGATCATT
>NW_027453002.1:0-18643 GCF_964194025.1 Convolutriloba macropyga
AACCGAACTAAACCCGAAAACCCCTAATCCTCTAAACCCTAAAAACCCTAAAAGGATGCGCGAGCTCGTCCCACTGCCGCCCCACCGACCCCGCCGGGGTTCGAACCTGCGCTGCACCTCCACCCCGGTTGCGAGGCGAGCGCTTTAGCGTGCATAGCGTCACGCACCATGCCGTGCAGCAGTATTCTATTCATTATAAATCGGAGACATAGTGCGAATCACAAATCTGACGCTGGGTGCAAATAATTATGGAACCACTGGGTGCAACTAACATTTTCCAATATAATAATAATAATAATAATAATAATAATAATAATAATAATACGACTTAGTTAGGCCATTGTGAGTTGGCTGTTTGGTTTAGTAACCCCCCCTTTTCCTGAGGCCCCCCCCTTCGAAACATTATCTTTTCTTATTTACACCGCAAAATGAAAGCACGGGGGGCTTGGGCCAGAGCCAGCCAGAGCCACTGGGGAAAAATAATTTTCGCGCATTCACTCAGAGTTTTTTTTCAAAGTAGGCCCCACCGGAAATAATTTTCATTCCTAGTGTTGAGAAAAATAATTTTGTTTCCCCCCCCCCTCCTTTTTTCTGACGGATCTGAGGTTGCTAAACCAAACAATTAAATCACAATGGCCTTATTATTGTTGCGGACATGTAGGGTAGGTAGGGTACCTACTCTGCTGGCTCGATATATAAAATAGAAGTGAAACGTTGATTATTACATCCATCGGGTCAGCCTTTTGGCCATTCTAGCTCGATAAAAGTAATTTTAAGGGCTGATGCAGAGAGCTCCCTGTTGCAAAGTATCAGTCACCAACCGCTCATCGGCCCAGCCAGGCCCAGGCAACCTATCGCCAAGACAGATGTGCGAGCTAGAGCAGGCCCATCGGTCAGGGGCTTTAATTTAGAGAACCTGCCCAGCTGGGTTG
Organism: Convolutriloba macropyga; assembly: GCF_964194025.1. Classification (NCBI taxonomy): domain Eukaryota; kingdom Metazoa; phylum Xenacoelomorpha; order Acoela; family Convolutidae; genus Convolutriloba; species Convolutriloba macropyga. Next base: position 933 of record NW_027453002.1, read on the forward strand.
TCCACTGTTAAAGTGCAGTTGACCATCTCATCCTTTGCTCTCTACTTCAGGGCATTGTTAAAAAGTCATGAACTGCAGTGGTTGAATGGTTGTGATGGGATAGGCAGGTGCGTTAGAGTGATGCTGGACGAAATACTTCTTGTAATGCGTTCCTGTTCGTTTCGGTGGTGGTGTGTGTGTGTGTGTGTGGGGTGGGGGGGGGGGGGGGGGTTACAATATGTACCTCGCCCTTTTACTTCAACTCAATCACTTGCTGAATACTTGGAGTGACAGCTGAGTACCTACGGGTGCCAATGGGACTCCGACAGACCACTTGTTGTCCCTCTGCTACTCAGCAATTTGCAGCCATCCATAGCGCTGCTTGTGATCGGGGATGATGTGACGGGGAAAGAGGGAATACATTTCCACATAGAACTCTCTTCCTTCAACATACGACTGCACGACCTTTGGCATCCTCGTCCACGTGGACTGCATGACATTATGAAACCAAGGCATCCGGCTGCGATGCAGAGTGCAGTTGTAGCTCTTTGCTGCGCAAAAGTGTTCTCTGATATGCCACACGTCATACAACCTGCGCCCCCCCCCCCCCCCCCCCCCCGCCAAGGATTTGGCTGGTTCGTACAAATGGAAGCATCGCAGCGCAGAGGCGCGTGCTTGGCCAAGCACAGATGGCCGGGCAACTGCAGAAACTGCAGCGTGTAAATGATTCTAGGGCGCAATGTTTGTTGCGGCGATGCAATTTGTCTGACCACCCCGAATGTCCTTCCTGTCATTTGCGACCGCAACCACGCAGTTTCTTCAAGACAACCACAGTGCAATGGTTTGATAAGGCTAGAAGAAGAAAATCGAATGTAATCTATCGGAATTAAATGGCAACGAGTTGTGACTCTCATTCAGTCGGGATGGCTGCGCAACCAGTAACCGTTGAACCGGATGCGATGGGGCATGGGGAAGGGCCGGACTCATGGTGGAGACGCACGCCCGGGACCTGGATCAACGTGGAAGCATGGATTACTCATTTCCGTTGTCGCATTTGCACAGGTTTCTGGGCGGGATTCCTCCCGCCTGTGGGGCCACTAGCCAGAGGTAGAAGTCAGATCAACAACGTTATCTGTTGCTGCTCTGTCAGTGGGGGCAGGTTGGGGTTCGCTGCTGGCGGCACTCTGTTCAGGCGGCTTTCCATGGAAGTTGCTGACAGCTTTCAGTGCTGCGGAACGCCATGTTGCAGGATCTGAGAGAAGGCTCCATTCCCTGCGGGCAAGGATGTGCACACCACACGCATTGACGGGCACAGCAGCCAATACATGTGTACAATGACTACAGTTCGCATCATGAGTGCTACCGCATATGCAGCAATCATTGCAAGATCGGAATATTTGCGCTGTGTCGAAATTCGGCTGCAGCAATACACAGCAGCATGAGGAGTGATCCATACCCTTCGCGGGCTCGCTTCCACAGCGGCCCCAGGTCTGCCTGGAGGCGCAGGGCCATAGCCCGTCTCTCCGCCTGCTGTGACTGTTTCCTTTCCCCTCCCACGGTCCACGGGAAATCGCTAGAGGTCAGTTGGGCCCACTGTGCGTTGTGGCCTCTGTGCTTGTCCAGGAACTGGTCCACGAGTCCTCGTCGATCCATTCTGCATTCACCAAGCCGCAGGTCAGAGTAAGCAGAGCACAAGGCAATCCTCAAGTAACCACATACGGGTGCGTGATCGGCGGGCCCTTACGTCCGTTTCATGCCGCATGTGCACGAGCCTTCAAACACAATGTAAGCTTTCCCACTCCCTTCTCGGTACCTCCTGTCGAGTTTGAATCCAGGTGGAACCTGAGTTCCAGGCGATTGCTCCTTGAGCACTGCCTCTTTCTCCTTACCGTCTGTGCCATTCTGAGTTGTTGGCACTGAGATTGGAGACTGTCCGGCGGAGTTCGCAGTTTGTGGTCCGTCAATAGAACCAACGCTATCATCGGCTGCCAACCCAACAGGGCCCACAACCTGTTGTAACGGCACTGCAGGAGCAACGGTACAGCTGGTGTTGTCCCTTTCAGGACCAGTGCTGGCAATCACCACCGCCGCGGCCTCTTGCGGTGTGTTCAACTCCTGCATCTCGGGCAGTGGTGTTGAGCTTTGGTCCGTTGCGTCCATCATCGGTGTTCGTTCCAAGCCAACTGTGTTATTGGTGTTGAAACTTGGGACTCGGACGGGAATCCTGAAGGATCACGAAAAACGGAATGTGACACAGTTAGAGCTCCGCTGGCAAGGGCAGAGAAGCCTTGGGAGGCAAACACATCGGCACAGCTTACGGAGGTAGCACCTCCTAGAGCAGCCTGTGTGAGGGACAACATCATCACTGTGGTCCTAGTACCTAGTGTACATGAATCGCAGTATGCAGAGCTAGAGGTATGCAAAGGACTGCACTCTGTAATGTTATCCCCAACTCGCCAGGTAAGCTGATGACGCGCCCTTGGCTTCTCAAGACATGAATAAGGTGGAGAGGCTGTTGCGCTCGTGAGGAGGCCGGCTGCTGGTTTTTCTTTCAGAGTAACCAGTGGTGAAAAGAGGAGGCGGCGGCAGCTGCTGGGTTGCTATCTTTAGCCAAGGTAGCGATAATTCACTAGGTAGCCAGCGCGTCAGAGATACAGAGTCGATCTGAACCAAGTCGTGTATCGGAAATGCACGACTGGCAAGGCACTCTCTTGGCCCTCGGGACTCTAGCGGGAGGCACCCTGCGAGCAAGGATCTCCGTACTCGTACGTGTACGATCTAGTATACCCTAGCAACATCTACAGCGCTCCGCGTACTGGCTAGTATACTAGTTACCGCTACCCTACCAGCCTACCCTCTAGGGTACGCACCTACTTGACGTACCGCAGGCTCCATGTTCAGTGTTTTGGAAAAAAAACTTTTCATTTTGAATTTGAAACAACATACGTAGTACAGTAGGACGGTTTCCTCTGAACACGCTTCTTGGAATCACTGTTGTACACGTACACCGACTGTTGTAAGGTACACACATATACTTCTTGGAATCAATGCATGCTGCTGATGAGAGCTTGCTAGGTGTGGGACACAGTTGCTACATCGCAAAACCTCATCGCGCGATCGGCGTCTTTATGTCTCTGTAAAGCTAGGATTTGTGCATTGGGGCAACGTGAGTGTCATTTGCATGCTCAGCTCTGGATACATCAGGTGTGAAATATGCCAGCAAAGGATGTGCTCGATTTGAAGGGCCGATCTATCTCATTGTGCCTGCAATTGTAGTTCTCCAGAACCAAGGACTGCAGGACGGTAACGGTATTGCACTCTCCTGGGCATTGTTGACGCACATTACTATCCACACACACCGGCACAGCACTTTATTCTTGATGCCAATTATGGGCATGAAATCCACAGCGCACGACGTATTTCAGTCGTCAGGTGGTTTTCGCTGTTTCTCCGTTCCTTGGTGAGACACCGCGCCTTTAATCAGCACATGGCACGTCATCATCTTCCACCCCATCTCTCGGGCCGAGCAGATGTCTCTCAGACGGCTGTACGTAAGCGTTTTGGATGCCTTTGCAGTAGGTCTCCAGGTTGGGGACAGTAACCATCAACCTGAACTCTAGCAGATGTATGAAGGACTTCTCCATCCTATTCATTTCTTGTGTGGAGACGCCACCCACACGGGCATAGTAGGCATTGCTGTACACCCTGTCATCCAACATTTTTGCTGCCACAACAACCCCTGCACATGCATGGAGAGTGCCATGAAATGCCCATATGGGCTTCAGCCACAGCGGTGAGTTATGTAGCGTGTAGATGCTTTGCATGTCGGAACACCATCACAAACAGCTGCAGAAGAGCAATAGCACCTAGCAGTACTGGCTACTTTGGCATGCATGGAACACAAGCGAGAATAGGAAAGACACACAGATCTGGGACGCTCCGGAACTTGCCTGTCAGCAACATTCTGTGAATGTTTAGTTGGTTTGGTGCCAACAGCACACCATATCTCTCGAGAAGACGGTCCATGTATATAATAGCTTGGACAAAGCTTGCCGGAGAGCACTGAGTGTAGTCGTGAAGCCTGACGACGTAGTCCTGAATGCTGGGATGGCATGCCAGACATGTGTCAGCGGCCAGCACAAGGTCACATGTCGAGTTTTCAGATGAGACTTGAACAGCAGGGCAAACTGTGAGAGGAAAAAGTCAGAATAGCTACTAGGGTACCTTATCGGAGGGACACATTTGCCATAGAACGTAAGCAACATGTCTTGTAGCTTCTGTGGAGGTTCCTGTACATGGAAATCAAAGTGTGTGTTATAGCGTGATTCCGCATGATTGATAACAGAGAGCATGACCTTTAGGTCGATAGCACTGATTCGACAGGATTGTCTGCTGGAGCTGATACATCACATTGAGACGACTTGACACACCTACCTTGTGATGGTTGTGAAGGACATTGGTCCAGTCATCTGGCGTGTGCTTAACGACTAGCCCAAAGTCTCTTTGCTCCTCCCCATCCATCAGCTCTCCCCCTACAGTCCTTAAATCCTTTCGATGGCGTCCAGCTACCTTCAAATGCTTAGCTGCATTCACATATGGGGTGCGATCCTTAATACAGCATGAATACCCATATACTTTTGGCAGGCATATGTCAAGAGTGAGAGGTTTGCGCTCTATCGCACCTGGCCTTGGTGGGGTGCAGAAATCTTCATCCGGGGCGTTGCTTGCATCTATACTATAGGCTTGGCCATTCTTCTCATCGCGTTTTTCATCCAAGTCCAGTGCCAGTCTATATGAGCTGTCAGCACTAGGTCGTTCGACCTCTATCGTTCCGCAAAGCGCTGTGGAGTCTTCGGATTTTTCGGAGTCTGGCGAGCGACCCATATCGGACGCGCTGCGAAAAAAACATCCAGCCCCTCGTGCTGTCTCTTTCCTTCCTCCGAACCAAAGGGCACACCATCTCTTCGGCTCCCGCCGAACCGGCTGCCGCTGCTTAACGTGGTCGACAAAATATGCCGTCACAGAAACACTAAGTGCATTTTCGCTAATTTTCTCGTCGTTATTCCCAGTCTTCGGGGGCACTTCATCCTTATGAAATCCGGTAACGCTTGTCCGCAAGGCGCTACGAGGCTGCGTGCCTCTAGAGGGTCGCACACATGCGTCGCAATCGTGTTAGGAAAGCCACAGTTCACGTCAGGTGTCAACAGCCTAATCAAATGCCAACACCAAGTGCAAGACGTGTACCTGCCCGGACGTAAAATGCGCTCCAAATCCACCCCACAGCGCTCTATGGAACTGATCATGATAACCCTGCAAACCGGCAACTCGCTTCAGATGCCTCTCAATCCCCCCTCGTGTCTGCGAAGAGTACAGACGTAGGGAACGGACTGCTCGTTGGCAATGGCAGGAATGCAAATTCCCGACGGATGCAACACATCCACGAAGATGGTCAATATGTGCGCCACGGGGGAGGGATGAAAAGTATCCAGGCACCTCATCCCCAATCGTACTATGAAATCGAGAATGCCCACATCTGCAGCGGAGGGGAAGGTGTACCGCTACTCGCCGTACTGGTAGGCACTGACCTCGTCGAATGTGTCGTCCTTCTATGGTGCTGTCACGAGTAATTGCAGCCAAAATGGTAGACAGGTAGAGGGGCGTCTTGGAGGATTTGAGAGCGCCGACGTCTCCGGCATACGATGAAAGATCTGGTAGGATACGGGAGATGTGTCGACACCAATGCAGTAACACGATGTATCCCGGGATGCGAGCTACGCAGCTCGGGACGCTATTTGTGCCGACCGTCAGCGGTGGCTTGCTCTCCTTGCAACATCAGGCAGACGTTTGGTAGACACTTGTTGCACATCTGTAGACTGTGAGAGTATCGCGCTATGGCTGTCGTCCGCGCCAACTGGGCAACGGGGGAGCTGCTGTAGCCTGTACAGCTCACAGATATATTTACTGCTTAAAAAATAATACCTGACGCATCGGTCTGTATATTAGTATGGTGCTACATGGAATATCGTCGCAATTTGACAGAATTTCATAGGATTGAGTGATCCATTTTACGATTTTGTTAAGGATCAATGTTTTCCGTACCGTTATCTTTGTTTTTAATCACAGTTTTGTAACCCCTCGGTAGAGAGGGGCCTCTAGAGACTAGAGCTCTAGAGAGCGGCCCCTTGGCAGCGCACACGTTTCCGGTTAATTTCAAAACGGCTATCCTAGCTAGGTAACGGCCTAACCTAGAGTAGGTAGTAGGTACCTCTCTAGAGCCTCCAGGAGACCCAAGTGTAGGCGAGATATCGGGAGTGCCTCGAGTAACTAGGTACGAGTCCACAAATTGTTCCCACCTCCCGTACACCTTCTTGGCTTCTTCAACGGCTACCTCTGGCCTGCTAGTACGGTACTCGGCCTATATAGTAGGAATGATCGGTAAGAATGTGTTATAATTACCCGCACGTACAATGTTGTGTTGTCGCGATCCTCGCGCGTCACTTGTACAATGTTGTGCAAAGCCATCAGCCATGGAGGTAGGGTACCCGATCTATACACCTAGGGGCTAGGGTACCCTACTCTAAGTACGGCCTAGGAGTGGTGTACTGTGAGCTGGCGGTTCTTTCTTCAACTGTGATAAATAAGGATCTTATAATAACTCTAGGTCCCCTACCCTAGAACTAATAGTTAGAAGGGAACTGTTGGAAACTAGGGACAGGCATTTCTGGAGAATAGATGTGGAAGAACTCATCTGTGCGCATCTGTGCGCCTCCCAAGTTTGTAACCAGTTATTTGAAGAACTCATCTGTCTATCGATGGACAAATTATCGGATACGTCTTACTAAGGTTGTGAATGTAGGCTTCCCCACGAGCAGACATCATGAGAATCGCTTGAGTCCCATTTCTGATCTGTTTGGTGCATGCCAGGCTTTGTGAACTGTAGGAAAGCCACAAGAATGGCTCTTTTAACGGCACTCCAAACAAGGAACTTGCCCATCAAAGAACAAACGTCAGGCAGGATGCAATCGAAAATCCCCCCCCCCCCCCCCCCCCCCGGTGCATGGCCACACACACCTCACTTATCTTGGCTTTGCTCTCGTTTAGCACAGAACTATATGTAGAAGATCATGCAATGTCTACACATGTTGGCATGCTACAGCAGGGCCTACATCACGTGACGGCACTGTTCTCTAGAGTGCTATGGAGGGCTGTTTGTTCTAATTTTCAGGTGTGGGCTGTCGTGGACATGTTGGGCTTCTGCTCTGTTCACCTCAACCGCAGCACACCCTCGCACTCCTGCCAGGCCTTTCTGCAACCTCTCCCGGATGCGCTGCACAGTAACACTGCTGTTGTACTGGCCTGCTGGAACTGTCCGCAAGACTTGGGCATTTACTTGATCCACAACCTCCAGGTCAGAAAACTTGCGAGCAAAGAGTGCGCCTCCCTCTTTTAGGGCGGCAAGGTGTCTGGTAGAAATGTCGGGGGGGTGCTGCGTAGGGAGAGACCAGTCCACGTAGCGCATGCAGTCGTTCACCAGAGTTGCTTGAAACTCGGAATGACACAATAACGACTGAAAGTATCCTTCTGGAGAGCTTGGCGCATTGGCATAGAAAGCAAACAGTCTCCGGGGAAACCCATCCGTAGACTCGGTGACATACTCACAGAACGGGCGAGACAGCACATGCCATGCCTCTCCATGGTACGGCCGGAAGACCGAAGGGTACTTCCGGTGAACATCAGAAGTGAGGTTGACCTTCCAAAACGCGTCACTGCGGTACAGTGATTCATCAACCACCACAGTAGTGACTCGGCTGAAGAGGATAGGCCAGTTCTTGCTGTGCTCCACTGCCATGAAGTTGGCATTGCTTGGCAGCTCTGCCAGGAGCTGGACGAGCTCACTAGACCGACAGAGCAGGTAATCTTGAGCAGATAGATTGATGAAGAACCTACAGGTTGGGTGTGCACACGAGTGAGCATCGTACCCAGGTGTGTCGTCAAGAGTTAGAGAAAATAATCGCGGCTGGAAGTAACGGCATGTCCGGGTCAATACCTCCACCCGCTGTATTTTCGGACAAATGTTTCCATAATCCGAAGGGTAACGTCAACCATCACGCTCCCTCTGTATGTGACCTGTTGGTGGAAAAACAGGAACTTGTGGGCAACCAGTAGGTGGCGAAGAGGGCCTGGAAAGGCGTAACTTGTTGCTGGCATGTGGGGTATGGCCTCACCGTTTGACTTGGATCCAGGATCGATAATGTGAAAAATGGGGCGGGGTGCTGCCTGGACGACTGGATAGTGTTAGACCGCAAGGCTGAGCTTCCACACACCAAAAAGATATGCAACTCATGAAGGGGAGTCGCTCAACCTCAGCAAAAGCATGCAGTGACAATCAGGAGTGAGGCAGTTTAAGGCCCATCCCGCATACCGGAATCGTAGCACCATCTCCTGTAGCCGTTCATGGTCCTTGTGCCTGGCCTTCTCATCCAGATGTATAATGGCACCTATTTGTGGGTGTTCAAGGGTACCCAGCAGGCGCTCCAATATTTCCATGGTCCCTTCCGAAGCCTGTATGCTGACCACGGCAACTGGGCCCAGCTCGCCCTGTGGAGTGTGCTGTTTCAGCAGGGCTCGCACAATGCGTGGGGAATCACTATAGGGGCACGGGGCAGGGTTGCAGGGACTGACCTGTCTCAACTGTACCTCATTACTTGACTGATCGGTGACAGCAGTCATTCGCCGTAGGTCCTCACTGACCCCTTCAAGGCGCCGCACCATATGGTTGTTGACATTCCTTGCTAGTGAATTGCTCATCATGGTCTGTGTCTTCCCAGAGATAAAGCAGACTGCGAAGAACGACACTGCTCCCAGGACCTGCAGGAGGCTATATAATCTACTGTAAGGCGGAGCCTTAACTGGCACGGCTTTACCCGCTGGAGACGCAAGCGCGTGACCTTTCATTGGTGCCACCCAGGATGCGCCTGGAATGAATGGTATCCACCAGCCTCACCACATACAGAAGCCTGCATGGCAGTAGGGCCATTGCTTCTTGTCAAACGCCTCCTTATCGGCAGAATGGAAGCCCCTGCGAGAATGGTTTTATTGCAAAGGTGCACCCGAAGCCCATGTCCAACAGAGGTGTGAACCACCAGGGCTGTTGCTCCATACGACATATATACATTTGCCAACATAGAAGTTAGCCCTGCTCACTGGCAAGGGCAACGGGACATACAGTTGCAGTTGACCAGCAGCTTCAGATTGAGAGCCCGCGCCATGAGCCGAGCCCTGAGTGATCTTCGCCTGGAGTACCAGCGCACGTAGGCACACCGGGGTTATGCTGGGGACGGCATCGCAGGAAATGCCCTCCGAGGGAACCGGGCGGCGTACGTTCCGGTGCTGCTTCGCGATATTATGCAAGGTACCTCCCAAGTGCGGATAAAGTCAGACTCTATAGTTACATCCTCTTATTGCTGTCACAGTACCCGTGCGCCTTTCCAGCCCGTGATTCGGCTGCAGCGATAATATGATGAGCTATGCCGTCACGGTAACTGGCCGCAGCTTGAGTCCGAGTCAAGGTGCTCTTGTTCGCTGCGCTGATCGCTTGATCGCTCGGTTCGATCTGACCCGGCCCGTCCGAGTTCTGACTCGAAGGGCTAGATCCTTACAGTTCGCGTTGGTCGGCCCGGTCAGGGCGGGCGGTTCGGTACCTGAGTCCTTACCCGTAAGTAAGGTATCTCCTACAGGGTAGGTGAGAGGTTGATTACAGGGTAGGTAGGTACCTTATTACCCGTAAGTACGTGTAGCAGGCCGGGGACCCGTGCCGGTGAGCCTGGGACTTCCTCCTGCTGGGACTGCCTGCGTGGTATGTAAGAGTACGAGTACGCCAGGTACGATAAAAATTTATCGATCGGACTCTCGCGACCCGTACGAGCACCGGCCGTCATTTTTTTTCACCCCCGGGGAGGAAGGTCAAAAAAAGCACCGGCCGTCATGTCTCATGACTCATGCATGTTGTCCATGCAATCGATCTCTCACATGATCGCGACTGGCGCCAGGCCCAGGCCAGCCAGGTGGTTTTCGTAACGTACCGCGTGACTGGTCAGACTTGATCGATCCGGCCGTTCATTCCGGAGCTGTGTGAGCTGACTGTATTACAGAATACTTGCATCAGCTTTAGCTCTGCGAGTGCGAGTCAACACTCAACACCCACAAACAAGTGAACGTCTGCTCACTTTGGAGTCCAGCTTTGTCCTCCAGGCTCTGTATGTTCGGGCGGTTTATCTATCTATCTATCTATCTATCTATGTTCGGGCGGTCCTGGGACTGTACAGGAAGCCCAGCGCTGGGAACACGAGGAAGGCTGCTGACTTGTCGCTTCTGAATGTTCCCTGTCAGCGATGCAACGGGTCCATCATAGAGTCAGCCGGACGGGGCAGGGGGGGGACCTGTTGCTTTCACCTGAGCGAGATCCCCCCGGGTCATCTGCAAAGGATCATGATTACCATATCAACAGCATTTCTACACCGTCAATTCATGGGCAGAAGATACCGCCCCGAAGAGCTGCCTGGAAATACATCTCGATAGCTGTCCTTGGAGGTTTGTTTTATTTGCTAGGCGTATGGAGCGAACTACCATCCCCATACTCAGACAGCAACGGGCAGAGACGATCCCAAGAGAAGGTCCTCCAAGGACTCTCAGCAGTTGAACAGCATGTGCATGCTCTTCTTGGGCGCCAGAATGCCAACTCAACCATTCAGAAGTCCAGTCAGAGCCAGTCAGTAGCTGACCTCGTATCACAGGCAAATCCATGTAGACAGGTGAATCACCTACATTGTTTGTGACAGCGGTAGCCCAGAATAGAGAAATGTCTTCATACTGTTGCTCGTGAATTTGCAGGATGGCCGCAGTGCTCCGCAGCTGGCCGTGGCCATTCACGCCTCTGCTGGGCAGCTCGATGGGATAGGGAATCTGCTTGAAGCGCTTCACCATCCAGAGATAGCAGTTTTGGTACACCTTGCGAAGAACGCCTCAGAGGCAGAGCACCTTGGCTTGAGAAGGCTGATTAGGTGGGTTGCACCGGCACAACCTATCTCGGGCATGTGGACACCTCCAACAAACACAACATACCTCACACCATTAACTGGCATCACAATTAGCCCCTGATTGCACAGGACACTGCACATGTCACGCTCTCCCGTCAAAGCCAAACCCATGCCGAATCGCCATGCTATGCCTACCAGTCGCTGCCTTCTCTCATTTCACACACAGTGCTGCCATCACGGAGATGCCAACTGTGCTGACTTTGCTGCAGGCGCAACAGATCCTTCTTCTCGACGTTGGATATTTTGGTGCCGTCCCAGGTACCCCCCCCCCCCCCCCCCCCCCCAATGTGCGCTCTCCCCAGCCTGCGTGCTGCCCTGACACCACTTGTCCATCCCACTCTCCATGGACACTCTGATGGTTTCGACTGGGCCAGTTTACGTCAGTCGGTCCTTACCCCCGTTCTGTGAGGGCATGACCCTGAGGAATTGCCATACATGTCTGGTCGGGCCGTCGCATGGAATCTCGGGGCACGCTGGTAGATCAGCATCTAGCGTGTTGCTGCTCCAGCGCATGCACGCTGGGCCAGTTGCAGGTGTGGAAACTGCAATCCTGACGCCCACTGTGGATATGAAATGCCTATGTCACCAGGTATCGCATGGCGGAGTCACTGCATTGGATGTCACTCTGCGCTGCATGGAGACATTTGTTCGGCACTACTGTGACTGGAGGTATTCTCACTCCTGGCTGTTATGCAAAGAACGACCCTGAAATACACAGACGAATTCTTCGTGTCCGTCGTTCCACCGATGTGCAGGCAGACCAGCGCCACCCCTCAATCATTCAAGCTTGTTTGTATGCCTCAGGTACTTCATCAACCTCGCTGCCACAGACTATCCACTTGCCGCCGCCGCAGACCTGGTACAGATGCTTAGCGAAGTCCCGGCCGGATCGAATTTTGTGGAGGTGCTCCATGCCAGCCGATTCCGCACAATTCTTCACCGCACAACACACGTCGTTGTGGATGATGCAATCTTTCGGCACGACTCGGACTTTTCAACTCCACAGAACTCCACCTTCCGGCGACGGTACCCGACCCTCTTCACGCCGTATGATGGCCGGGCTGGGATGCTGCTGGACCGAGACTTTTGCACCTATGTGGTGACTTCCACCGACGGGGTCCCAAGGCGTATCTTTGGTTTCTACGCCAATGTACCATCCCCGTCCGAAGGATATTTCCAGACATTGCTATGCGCTTCCCCCTTCGCAGAAACCCTTGTCAGCGATTCTCTGAGGTTTGCAGCCGGGGTGCAGCGGTCGGGAGATGAGTTCACGCTGGACCACGTCCAAGTTGTGAGTGGCGCAGGCGCAATATTTGCCGAGCATGTCAGGAGCAGCAAAGTAGCAGCGGCGCTGAGGGAAAAACTCGGAGCCGCCCAGCAGAAGGGCGACGGCACCTCAGCTGACAAGATACGGAGCAGATTGAGGTTGGCATGGCAGAAGCGCAGCGGGTGCCGGCATGTCGAGGTGCATCACCTCGCAAAGCGGGTAGCCCTCATGAATGCATAACCCACTTTAGACATCCCCCTGGGTTGCCGGCGTCGGTGATTTCCGAGTCGCTGCAGCAGCGCACCCTGTAGGCACCCGGTGAACGTAATCTGCAACCACTCATGCACGCGAGAAAGTGGCTGGAGCGACGGAGGCAGGCATAGATGTTCAATGCCCCGTTCATGCCATCCCGTGTTGGACCGTAATATACACCGGAAGTACAGGGAGCTTTCTCGGTCAGGAAACTTGGTTGCATCTCTTTGCAGGAACCTGTGCTGCTGCTAGTAGAAACTGAGGTGCTGTAATTCTAATTGACACAATTGACAGGTTTGTTGTCCAGAAAGGCCGTGACGTTGTTCGCGGTGGTGTCAAGAAGCCTTTGCCGGGACTCTATGCGCTGCCAGCCAATGTGGGGCGTAAGGATGACGTTATCGAGGCCAAACAAAGGGCTGTCCACCGGGAGAGGCTCAACCTGCTGCACATCCAAGGCTGCACCTGCAATCACACCATCCTGCAGAGCTTTCACCAGCTCCATCTCGTTGATGATGGCACCCCTCGCAGTGTTGATGATGTACGCTGTGGGCTTCATCTGTCCAAGCTGAGCGGTGCCAATCAAATGCCTGGTGTTCTCATTCAGCGGGCAATGAATGGAAACAAAGTCGGACTGTGTCAGCAGTTGGTCCAAATCCACGATTTTCGCTCCAGTCTCCGTAGCTTGAGCCGGCCCACGAGACGAAATGAGAACGTCCATCCCCAGCGCGACCGCCACTTTCGACACTGCTGTCCCAATTGCCCCGCGGCCTCCAATGAGTCCAAGTGTCTTGCCCCCGATCTCAAAGTGTGGCAAACTGCCCAAGGAACGCCATCCGAGCTTGTCGCCGGATGCAAGCTTGCGTTGCTGCTGCTGCATGGAGCAGCTGAGATTCAGCACGAACGTGATCACCATGTGGGCCACGGCCTCTGTGCTGTACGACGGCACATTGCACACGGTGATGCCTTTCTTCCTGGCAGCGGCAATGTCAATGTTGTTGTAACCTGTGCCCGCCTCGCATATCAGCCGAACAGAAGCAGGCAAGCTCTCAACTACTGACCCAGGAACCGGCATTTCTTTCGTGATGAGAACTTCCATTCCTGCTGCACGCTCCACAACCTGCAAGTGTTTGCCATGAGAACAGACTCGCGTTAATCTATCTTCCCCGGGCATGGCAGGCACATTGCCCTGCAGCAAAGCTCAGGTGGCTGAAGCTATCTAGCATCTCTCCAGCAGCCTTTCACGAATGCTGGGTAGTCCCACAGAATTGTCCTGTGCATGAAGCAAAGGCCAATCCCATGGCACATGGATCGACTTCCCGCAGATGAAGGGAACGGTGCTTAGGATAGCTCACAACTGGAATAGTTTGCCTGAGAGCTGCAGTAGAGAAACGCAGAAGCACATGCCAATGCTTGCTGATGATGGGCGATGTCTAGATTCACCTGATCGGGATCAGTGTCGTCAAAGTTGACAACGTCTGCGAATGCTGTCAGGGCTGCCATACTCAGCTGCTTGTCGAAGTTCAGTTTGCCTTCGTTTAGGACGGCGATCTTCACCTTAGCGGCAGCCATCGCGGCAGATAGCAATTTCTCGTTTGCAACAGTATGTGGAGCCTGATTAGAAGCTTAGTTTACGGTGTGATCGATGTGGAACACGGAACAAGGGGAAGAACTCGCATATGTATTTCAATGTAGCTACAGTGGTGTGCAGTGGCGCTATGCAGGCGCCAATCAGTGACACCTTGGCGATAAGGATAGATAAAATAGCGCGATACAATAGATATCCTTAGTAGATAGCGCGATAGATAGCGCGATGGATAGATAAAATTGAATTACAACGTACAACTTAGGGTACCTACTCGTACATACACCCAGGATACTCGTACAACCATGGCCATGATGGCATATCAGGATACGGGACGCGTACGAGTACAGGTTACAGGTAAGGTATATCGCTACACCGTACACGGTAACGGGGTAATGTTACACGGACGCACCTCGTCGACTTGTCACAGGTTGATTACAGAATACAGGCGAAGGATGGACCAAAAGGCCAGTGACATAGGTACTGGTACACTTGTACCTAGAGCTGCAAAGGGTGGGGATCCGCAATCGAGGGGCGGTATGGGTACTCGTACTCGTACTCGTACTGGTACTCGTACTCGTAGTCGTAGATGAAGTGCCTATCTATCTAGTATCTATCTATCTCATCAATCTATCTACACTGCTCCACAAAAGTTTGCACCCCCTAGAATCTTCCCATAACTTTGTCAAAGGCCAATGCATTGAGTTACGAAACCATCTTTGGCTCCCTTGGCTGCAGAACAATGCATTATGACTCTTTATGGCTTAGATGTCAAGGCAGTGGCGAGGCCATGCATTGCATGGTGGGTGGGGGTGCCCATGGTCAGGCAATTCCCTGTTGAGTTTACTTCGATTTCGCATGAAACTAAAAATATTGTCACATTTCGAGACATGAGTGATCACTTCTTAGTTCCTTATAACATCGTAGCAAAGACAATGTGTCTCTTGTCATGCATAGCTTGGAACCATAAGGCCACACCCTACAGCACTAGGGCCTCATGAGTTGTTGGTGCTTTGCTGGTGATTTCGAGCGACCCAATTTTGGCCCCTTCTTAACACTACCTGGAGTCCTTCCACCATGGATGAGACACTCAAGCCATGCTATTCGTGCGGCAACCAACCCATGGTGATAGTGCATCGTGCACAAGGGTTGGTGGGGAGGGCCACTGCCCAATGTGGTGAGGGGAGCCCTGACCAGTGGTACCCCTCTAACCCTCTCACTGGAAAAATGCAAAAAAAGTTGGAAAGGGAGCAGGAAAGGGGCCATGCCAAGGGTGGGGGAGGCCTTGAAAATGCTTGTTTTTGCACCTCATGTGAGTGGGATGGGAGTGCATGCCTCATCCTTAGGGAGTGGTCATTACAATGAGGCATTTGTGCCAAAATATGGCGACTTGGCCCAGTTTCAGGCTGCACGAAAACTTCAAATGGCCATATCTTTTCACTGAGGAAACAAGGTACCCTTTTTTATGGTCTCAATCGATTTTGACCCGGGCTAAGCCCCAGCCCTTGGCCTGGGACGGCGAAAATTCTGCTCACGCTGGCCTTGACAGCGCTCCGTTCTGAGCCCGTATGACGAAATTGGGTTTTTCACTGACAAGGCTGCCCACGAATTCGGGCAAGCTTCTGCCTCACCCAATGGCCACGTATGGACGCCATTTGCTCCTCAATGACGAATTGGACTTGCAATTTGATATTTTTCTGCGGTGCACTATTGTGACAGCTTGGCATCAATGACCAAGCTGCCACCGTATGGCCTACGCCTGCTCAGTACTATCTCACGTACCGATTTCTTGGGCGATTTTCAATAGTATGGCTAGCCTTTAACTGATATTCTAGGGGCTCGAAAAGGCCACATGCCGTGGATTCTTCTCCAAGACTATGAATGGCTAAGTTATGTTTGCGGTGGTCTTCGTAACTGCCGTGAATGGCAGCTAGGAAGTGCATAGATGACAGACAATTACCACATTTTGTGTGATGGGGGTTTAAAGGGGGGTACGGACTTTTGTGGAGCAGTGTATACTCGTACCTACAGATAGCTTGCCCTCTCACTGGCTACTGTAGAACGTGTATCGCCAGCGCACACGCTTTGCTGCGCGCGCCGGGCGGGACTTGTCTTCGTACGTCTAGCCCGCACACGGCACAGGGTTTGTTTTAGCTCAATTCTCATCACCACCAGAGCATGGAGACATTGGAGAGGGTATATGGAGAGGGTATTTTATTGTACTCGTATTGTACCCCTGCGCCGAGAGCGGAAAGGGACGTGTAATTAGACTATCCGGCCTATAAATAAGAAAAAGCCGGCACACCTATCTATGCTACGAGTATCCCCGGCGGTGGCCATATTATTTATACTTTGGGATGGGATGGCCAGCCGGCGTTCAAGCTGCGCCAGCACGGCCGTGCGGACTTTCAGCCACTTTGTGTAGGGTACGGTCCAAGGGTGGGATCCGGCCGGATTTTCCGGTATTCGGGTACTCTGTGTTTCAATACCGGGGGTTCCGGATCGGGTAAATATTTTGCACCTCCTGGAACCGGGTGAGTGAATATTTTAGTCCTGCTGGAACCGAATAGAGTAAATATTTAGGTCCCACTGGAACCGGATAGAGTAAATATTTAGGTCCTGCTGGAACCGGATAGAGTAAATATTTAGGTCCGCTACAGCAGGTTCCGGTCGGTTCCAGAGTTTTCCAGTGTTTAAGATGCTCTGGGTACTCACTACTCAGAGTATCAGGGCGTTAGCAATCCTGATGTGGGACACCCCGAGGAACCGGGTTGGGTAAATAATTTGTATATCGAGGAATCGGATGAGTAAATATTTCGTATCTCGTGGAACCGGATAGAGTAAATATTTAAGTCCTGCTGGAACCGGATAGAGTGAATATTTACGTCCCGCTGGAACCGGTTCCGGTCGGTTCCCGGGTTTTCCAGGTATTTACTCTGAGTACTCAGAGTACTCAGGAACCGGTTCCCACCCTTGGTACGGTCTACTATCGCTAGGCCTACCCTACCCTACATACCGTTAATTAAATGGTCGCTGCTACTCCTACCTGGGTAGGTACCTACCCCACCTGCCAAGTGGCTGGTGCAAAATCCAAATGCAATAACCTAGGTACCAACGACCTACAGCTGCACCATGCCTGGGCACTGTGGGCAGGAGCAGCTGCCAGCTATCAATTCCATTGCCAAGATATCCTTAGAATAAGGGTCTGGTCTAGCAACCTCCCCTCCCCTCCCTACCTTCTGTTCGATCGGTTGGAGCTGCACCCGGAGTTATGCTTTTGAGGCTATAAATAGGAATTGCAACACCAGAGGAAAACGGACTGAAACAAGTGCCCCTCTTACTCCCCCTTGCCTCATCCCATTCCCCTCCGCCTCCAGTCACTCAATTTTCCCTCCGCCTCCAACGCCCCCCCCCCCCCCCCCCCCCCCCCGCTTTTCCCTTGTTGGTGCCGCCGTCCCCTCCCATGTGACTTTCCCTCCGCCTTCCTTTCCCTCCGTCCCCGGTGTCTAACATCGTCATCCCCTCCCCACTCCTG
>NW_027453003.1:0-38936 GCF_964194025.1 Convolutriloba macropyga
GATTGCACAAAAATAGAACAGAATATTTCTGAAAGACAAATGTGGTCGTTATAAAAATCATCATCAAAGTGTAAATCAGACCTATTTATTTAAGTCGATAGAACACAATTTCATCCCCTCAGCCCATGACATGTTTAATTAAAACGGGGTTAGCGACAGAGGTCGGTGATGGCATTTATAACGCCTCCTCCTGGCCGCCATGCAAAATTGTGGAGGTCGGAGGACGATGGAAAATTGTGATCCATCATACATGGAAGCTGTGCAAAACTCAACACAAGCTGCGGAAGGTTAGCCGGAGTCTGATAAGTGCTATTTTAATTGAAAACACGATACGGAATAGTGCAACTTTAATTGAAAACACGATACGGAAATGGTGCACTTTCTCATTCAATCATAGCTAACAAACAAGCTAACAAAGGAAACACATTTCAAGCGAAATTCAAGCTTAAGTAGAATTCAAAGACTTCTAGTATCGAACAATCTATAGTGAATTAAGTGTTCCACAAATGCATCAGGATATGTTTTCAAGCTGTTTTTGAATAGCAGCTAATTTGACCCCGTCAACTGTCCTTCTCAATTTCCAACAATTGGTGACTGCAGCAAGCATTGCTCCATAAATTAATCTTGCACCGTTCAGACATAAGTTTGATTTGGATTTGATCCAATTGAGAGCATTCAATAGAATTTACTGAGATCATTATTCTTATGTTCGAAACTGTATAAAGCAATTTAAACTTGAGGAGTTTCTGAATGAGGTTAAATGAGAGATATTGTGAGACATTTGCAGCTGACGTGGTAACTATAAACAAGAGTGTTCAAACATTGCGGTTTTGAGGCCAACATGACAGAACAGTGAAATATAAACTGTGAGAATATAAACTGTGAGAAACTGTCAGAAATTATTAACTGTGAAATACTTTCGAGAGTTTCGCATAACCATTGATCAAAAAAGTGAAGTTTCAATTATGGTAGAATTCGGAAATTAATCTGTTCCTAAATTAACAGTGATGTAGTTCATTTCCATTATAAATTTTGTTTCGAATAACAACGGGTACCATCTCATAAAATAGCCTAAACGGATACCCCAGATTGCTATTGGGAAAAAATGACATATAAACAAGTAACACAGTTAGGGTGAACGAAGTAACAGTAAAATAACTCATAGTAACGCACAGTTACTAACATAATAACTCATAGTAACGCACAGAAGTAACAGTAAAATAACTCATAGTAACACAGTTAGGGTGAACGAAGTAACAGTAAAATAACTCATAGTAACGAAGAGTTAAAGTGAACAAGGAAGTAACAGAAACAATAAATACTAAAACAAGCAACAGACAACTATAAACAAGACTAAATTGGCAAACACGACGAAGACTCGGACAACTCAATCACTCTGCTCCTTTTTGATCTTCTCAAGTTACTGGATGAATCTGAAGCTTGTGTTTCTGTGTTTGGGTGGCATCGCAACTTATGGCGTTTGATGTTAAACGCATACAGGCTAGTAAATTGACAAATTGAACACTTTTCTGGCTCCACACTTTTCTCGTGCACCTTCGCCACGTGGCGGTCTGTCATGTACTTGGCGTTTATCTTGTAATCGCAGTAATCGCAAACGAACACTTTCTTCTTCGCCACTGAACCTCTTGTACTACTCAATCCCCTCTTTCTATTAACCTTTGCGTCTGGCTTCACTGTTCTCATTAATAATTTACCATGGCACAAGTCAGTTTCAAGATCAATTATTCCCAGATATAATGTATCCTCCGTTATAATTATCGATTGCTCCAGTTGAAACTCAAACTTAACATCATCGGTGGCCATGGTAAACAACAGAAAGGTAAACAATAGGAAGGCAAACAAGAGAAAGGTAAACAAAAGAAAGGTACACAAGAGAAGAAACACAAAGCAACAATCAGATCTGAAATACACAACATATGAAGACCATTGAGTTACTATTCAGACACTAGAAAAAGGTAAACGGAAACAGACTGATAAACACTGGGATTGACACCCCACGGGCAAAGCCCGATGCTTGCCTACTACTTCTACTACTACACCACAACTTATTTTGATATTATTAATTCTGACTCGCACATCGACATCCGTTTCCGCCTCCGCCTCCGCCTCCGCCTCCAACCTCCGCCTCCGACCGCCGCCACAAGCACTATTACACCACAACTTTCTGACTCGCACATCGACCTCCGCCTCCGACATCCGCCTCCGCCTCCGACCTCCGCCTCCGACTCCGACCTCCGCCTCCGACAGCCGCCACAAGCACTACTACAACACAACTTTCTGACTCGCACATCGACCTCCGACCTCCGCCTCCGACCTCCGACCTCCGCCTCCGACCTCCGCCTCCGACCTCCGCCTCCGACCTCCGACCTCCGCCTCCGACCTCCGACCGCCGCCACATCGACCTCCGCCTCCGACCTCCGCCTCCGACCTCCGCCTCCGACCTCCGACCGCCGCCACATCGACCTCCGCCTCCGACCTCCGCCTCCGACCTCCGACCTCCGCCTCCGACGTCCGACCTCCGCCTCAGACTCCACTGCAAAGATGTAAATGCACCAATATATGGTTTAGTTTGAGCTAGAATAGCTTTTGAGGGTATCGCCATATTAAAAGTTTTAAGCATGATGTCAGTTATTCGAATTTTTCAAAACTTGCTATGTTCTTTGTATATACAGTCAGATGGATGAGAGAAATGTGAAACATTCTGTGCAGTGTTGACCAAGAATGTAAATGAGAATGTGAAGAAGAAAGGCAGACTGGGATATTTCTTAATCGACTCTGGGCAGACTGGCAAAAGTATTTATACTGCTATTTGTCTGGTTCAGTACTGGTTACAATTGAAATGAAATGGTGCAGCGCTGAAACTCACTTTGAGCAAGGTCCGGGTTATCCTTACTTACGACAACAAAATTCACAGTTGAGCTAATTTATCACAAACTAAAAGCGTGGATTAAACCTATCTTCCAAAAACCTAATATACGAAAAACTCTAACCTTCATTATTCAGTGACCTGCATATGCGTCGCGAAATTACCTTTCTGATAATGAGAAATATGAAAACCTTTTCCAAAGAAACTGTTCTTTTGTTAACTCATGGGGCAGTTAATAGGTGGTTTTAAAACATGTGATAATAGCTATTAAAGAATTCATCGCTTGACTGGCATATACCTGTCCAGCGTATTCCTATTTTATAAGATACTGGCAGAAAATCGTTATCTAGCAAGATTCTGGCAAATATCTTGCAAGAACATGCACAATCCTGCAAGAATCGGGCAGAATCTGTCAGAATCTTGCAAGATAGCTATTTGATTGTGAACCGGGTGCACTCAGATCAAACAGTAAAATCTAATCTCCCACCATATCAACTCTACAAGTTATTCGCGTTCTCGCGCTACATTTTATGAACAAAAATTATTTTGATTTCCATCAATTCCGTCACAGCCTCAAACAGAGTTTCATCAACATGATCTAAACTGAGTGCTAAAAACTCCAACAAGGTCGTCACAACGACGAAGCAAAACACGAGTAACTCAAGGCACCTGCCCTCCAACTGCGAACAAACAGCCACAACAACCAAATTAGATCGGGCCACGCGAATCATTGACACACAACACTCTTAGTTTGCACCCTTGAAAGACTCACAACGTACTCTCTTCGACACCATAGTACGCAAACTATGCAGTAAACACTTAATCGTCGCTCAAAATAATCATCATTTGATTGGTACGGTAGTCAAGGATTTTTATTAGACCATTTGGAAGCTACACTAAAAGAAATCAATATATCATATCGTCTTAAAAACATTTGCATCTGCTCTCGGGTTGCAAGGTGTGCATGGACAGGAAAGTTGCGACAGCCCATGCATAACGAGGTCATGATTCAAAAGGCATGCAATGGGCAAGTTGAAAGCGACTCAGAAACCAGGGATAATGAAGGATTGGGCAGATTTACGAAGTAGAATTAGCACAAAAACATGCAAGTATTTAATTAAATATTTTCTAAACTGTTAAACAATTTTGCTCTCTTTTTGAGGGATATGATTATAAAAATTTCAAATTTAAGATAACTGTGATAACAAAAAATCTAGAAAAGAGAACAATGCCCTTGCGGAGTCGAATTGTATCCTAACACTTGAAATAATTATACAGTTTGGGAAAGTTGTGGTGTTTAGTTACTCTTGAGCAGAGATTTTTTTACGAAACTAAGCAAAAACGAATTTCATCAAGCTGTAGTTGGGCCTCCGAGAATTATCCAGAAAAACTTGCTTTGTGGCATAGAAACGTTTCCTGCTTGAGGTTTGCTTAGTTTTTTTACCGCACAGAATCTTACCTGTTTTTAAAAAACTGTTTAAGTTTGATTGAAAGGTGCGCATGGCGTCGTGCGAGAACTGAATTTATGCAACAGCCGAAAACCTCAGAAAATAGTGATCTAATTAAGCTAAATTTTTTCTTAATATTAGCTACAGAATTGGCTCCAGATGCTTGCTTTCTGGTCTGAAATTGTTTGTATATAGCCAAAAGATGTCAGTATCCATGGAAATTAAATGGCCGTTGCATTGCAAGAACAACATTTCCTCGATTATATATACTCGGCACATCGCTGTTTTACGCATGTTTTTTACGCACATGTATTAAGATCAGGAAACTAAGCGAGTGAAAATAACCAAAACGTAACCACTGAGATGCCAAAGGACTGGTACAAATTGGTGCAAATGTTAGCGACGCAATTTTGGGGGATTAATCGCCAATTTTCGCAGTTTCATGGTCGCTAGAATTTGCTGCCCTGATTAGCGACGAAGAATGGCAATTTGGTCGGTGGTTTGCGCATTGTCGCTGATTTCGGGCAAATTCGCATAAATATGAAAAACCAACAAAATGGCACCCTTATAATTTTTTAAAGATACCCAAGTGGCCCTCTCAAGAGGGAACAAAAAATTGCAAAATTGCTGATTCTTTTTTAGTTCAAAAAGACATGATATTATATAACCGTCCTTTCTGTTTCTTTCGCTTTGTACAAACTTAAAGGACAACATTTGATAAATTAGAACAGAAAATAATCTCAGTATGAATTTTAGTGAAGTTCGATGTGTATCGGGGTTAATCATGTTATGGTACAATTGGAACTTTATAGTCGTTATCGCTTTTATAGTTTTACAGTTCACCAATACGGTCAACGTCTAATAGCATACAGCAAATAATTATCGTTCTTTACAGTTTTTTTTTCACTAATTTGTTCACTTTGATTTACAATTAATGCGGGAAAAATTTCATCAGTTGCTTATTTAAATCGAACAGCGAACTTGTGAACTAATACAGTGAATAATGTAACTTTTGTTTTGTTCATACTTCAGATTCAGTTGTTCATTTTGCTTACAAACAATTTATTGCGCAATTATACGGTTGAATTTAGCAATCGCTGTCATTTGAACATTTTGGTTGGGCTATTTCTTTTGAAAAAAAAAGCAAAATTCACATCAACATTACACCTGGTGAACTACCTTTTTTCAAGAGAATTTTTCCAGCTATTTAAATACTTTTATTACTCTGATTGAGATTAAATTCAGCTCCTCATAAACAGTAAAATTGGTGAGCAGATTTCCAGAGAAGAGCGATGAAATAAAAGTTTGCCAGTTTTCAGTAGGTTGCAGATAGTTGGTTGAGAGGTGAATTCTGCTCAAGCGAATCCTACCTCTAAAAAGCCAGCCATAATATAATCATCATTTATAGAACTTGAATCTCACCATTTTTTGGGATTGATGTTGTCATTTTGGCGATGATGAGATAACTTAACGTAATTTTGTGAAAAGAGAAAATCAAAGCTTAAGAAATTTTGGATCTTTTTCGTTTGCACCCCCCCCCCCCAGCTTAGTGGGCGAATATTATTTGCAACCCCCAGACAGACGTGCCATATTTTTATATAATGATTCACTATGTAATGGCACGTGCTCTATAAGTGGGGCGCATAACGTGCTGGGGGGAGGCCCATTAGGAAAAGATTCAAAATTTTGATCAGAGTATAAGGAAAAGCGTTTCAATAATGCTGTGCAGTATCTATTTTTTGAATTTGAATACAAAAAAATAGAAATCTGAAATTTTATTTTTTAGAAAAGTGCATTCCATCTGTTTTATTTTGAGAAATTGAACTAAAACAGTAGATAAATCTCAAAAACTAACTGTTCGTAATAAGTTATACGTTGTACATAGTTTATTAAAAGAAGAACTCTCCTACATTTTTATTGACATCTACTGAACGGCGAAAGTAATTTGGCATCATCTTTTCTCACGAAGTAAAAATTTACCCTTTGAGGAAATTTTACTCCAACTTAAAATCACATTTTGAGGACAATTTTAATTTTCAATTCACCATTGTTCTTCTAGTCCAGTCTTCTCGTCTACTCATGAAATTCAGATAACATGAAACGTTCACTTACCAGAAAACCCATTGTAAAATTGATTAAATTCATCTAAGTTTCACAGTAAAAAGAAAGGTGGCACAATACCACAAGGTAATCAGATCTTTTCTGTCTCTAATGCTTAATACAGGTGGAAACGTAGCCATAGTTGAACAAATATGAAAACATATCACATCCTGTGACAACTTTTTATTATTGTGAAACTTGGATGAAGTTCGTCAACTTTGCATTGCAATTTCTGGTAAGTGAACGTTGTGCTTCATCTGAATTTCATGGGCAGACGAGAGGAGTAATGTAGGGAATCAATGGTGAAAAATATGTTTTCCCACCAAAGTAATTTTGCCTCAAAAATTGAATTCGTGGAAATAGGGGATGCTAACTTAAATTTGCCGTGGTGCAGCTTCCTTTTGCCGTTCAAAATATTAAATCTTCCTCGATGTCTTCAAAAATGGACAAAAAAATTAGATTTGACAAATATAATTTTGTAACTAGGAAGTTCACCATGTTGATAAATCCCACATAATTATCGTGAATTTTTTTGCGTCCAAAATCGTTTTGTTAATTTTTTTTACAAAAACTACAGCTCCTAACTAACTTTTGCGGACATAAATTTTCACTGCGATCGATAAATTGTTATCGTAATTACGTACAATGAAACCGCCTTGAAAATGGAAGTTTTAAAACTGCTCAAACTCACTTTCGGTTTATTTTTCGTGGCTATAACTCTCTGTTGTGCGCTTACATCTAATGGTCATAACGGACTTATTGTTGATCAAGACTTTCTTCAAACCAAATACGGGCAATGGGTTGTTTGTGTTGCAGACGATTGCAAATCTTACGTAGAAGGTATAAACCTACCCGAACATTTCATCAAACTTATGAAAGCCGCTAGGGCTTTTTACTGTATCTGTTACATAGCCGCGGTGTTAACCCTGGGAACCTATTTGATTTTACTGTTATTTGAACCCGAACTTATATCTTATACATTACTCGCAATTGCTTTTTCAACTGCGATGTTTGTGTTTTTGTTGATAGCCGATATTTGCGCCCTGAAAGCGTATGAGAAGATACACGATAATGGCGTTCACAGCTATGGGTGGAGTCTGATTATACCCTGGATGGGAGGGGGGCCAGCTTTGGGGGCCATTGTGACGTCAGTGT
This sequence comes from Convolutriloba macropyga, assembly GCF_964194025.1. Classification (NCBI taxonomy): domain Eukaryota; kingdom Metazoa; phylum Xenacoelomorpha; order Acoela; family Convolutidae; genus Convolutriloba; species Convolutriloba macropyga. The sequence goes on from NW_027453003.1 coordinate 7,591, forward strand.
TGTTACATTTGCGGGCTCATACAATGAAACCCGATGCTGATTTTAAAAAATAGTTGATCATGCAACCTGAACCAGGTTCTGTTTATTATAAACTTTATTGTAACTAAATTAAACTTTGTGTAGTTTAGCTCTAAATAGATTCTTCTGTAATCATTTTTCCCCAAATGAGCAAAACTAACTTAGTGACCGAACATTGTGCAAATTTCCGCTGAAATGAATAGGACAAAATAGTAGATTGTGCGAAATTATTTGTTGTTTTTTAACGTGTTGTTTCATTATGGTAGCTTAAGCAATTGTTATCGCAACGAAAGTTGAGTAAGGCGAAGTACTGAAGTTATGTAAAAATTTCACCTCAAAAATCTGTAATCAGTAATAAGTTTAGCAATATGTCATCCAGTACGTTTGACAAGGCTGGTTTTTCTGTTATAATTGAACTCAATAAGGCCCAGTTGAAACAATTTCAGCTGGTTTAGATGAATTTTCACATCCCTAACTGCTTTTCCATTGTTCAAGACATGAGGCAAAGAGAGTAATGTGTATATGGCTGCCTCCGTGCCCTGGAGCCACTTCAGCAGCCATATACACATTACTCTATTTCCATTTATATTTCACTCTATATTTCCCTTTATATTCCCTCAAAATCTAACATTTCCTGCCTCACTTTGTACAATCCGCTATTATCGAATTAAGCTGGTAAGTAACCGTTATGAGACGGACAGTTTGGGTTCTATCCCCACGGACACTAGTGTAACTAGTGAGACCGTGTAAAAAGTAGGTAAAACCAATTTGCGAAAATAACTTGAACAAAAAATACCAGCTTAATTTGTTTAATTTGCTGTTAATATTTAAATAAAAAATTAATAATAAAATCTAAATTCAGCATTACTATTTCCAATACCTCTATCATCAAATGGTTCAATAGCTATCTTGTATTGTTCTTTCGTTTCTAAATGATGCTTCTTACTATCAATAGTATAATAAGTCACGCATAAATTCAGTTTTAACTTCATATATAGCATTAGTATAAACTTAAATTGCAATTTGGTTTTCAATAGTAGCCTTGGTTATACCTTTTAACTTTTTCTCTTCTGCTTTTTTAACTGTATTAAAACAATATGCTTTAATTTTAAGGAAACAGGCTTCCATAATAGTATCATTAGGTATTTCATCTTTCATTTTTTCCCAAGTCTGAGTTTTGTAATATACCTCTTATCTTATTTATTTCAATTTCTATATCACTATCTAAAGAAACATAAATATTTATAATTATACAATGAGTATCTGTATAATGATAACTACAATCTAACTCTCTCTCAATGTATTCATATATAGCTTTATTCATAAACAGTTTAGCTTTCTCTAAGATAACAAAACCAATATAATTAAACTTATCTAGCTTAACTTTTCCTCTTGTTTTTTGTACAGCCACTAGATCATCATCAAACTCTAGAGCATATTTAAAACTAATATCTTTTTACCAATTTAACATATCTATCTACATAACTAACTAACTCTACATCTTGTCTACTGTACACATTTTCTATTGTTTTTCCATAGAAGGCATTATTCATTAACTTAAAGAACACGTCACCAAATTTATCTCCCTTAGCTTTAGCTTCCTTTCTTTTCTGAATGTTAAACTCAATATAAGGTTTTAACCATTCATTCTTACTATACTCTAACTTTTGCTGAATTGTAATATCCTCTAACTTTAATCCATTATCCAAATACCAATCTAACATCTACCCATCTGATACATAGTCTTCCTTATCTGTTAACTTTAATATCAACTTTTCATTTGACTCTTCTTTCTTTTTTTCATTTTGATAATCTGTAAACTTATCAGCATTAGCTTTAATCTTTTCAGGAAAGAATTGATACATCCTTGTCTTTTGTTTACAACTCATTATTATACTTTATATCAATGGTATAGACATAGTTTGTGTTAGAGCTAGATCTAGTAAGTACATCTGTGAAGCCAGTTTTGGATTATCACATAATTTAATTTCACCAGTAGTTAAAGCTTCTACCATAGCAGAAGCATACATAGTTGAATTCTAAATACTTTAAATAATTATCCTTCCCAGTACACTCAGGATCTATTTGTTCATATTTACATATCACATGACAATCACCTAATACAGACGCTTACCCACCTCTAATTCATTGTTGCATTGTATCATAAATATTAACTGTATATTCTTTTTAATATTTAAGTCTAACATTAGTATATTTCATTCCACATAACCAAGTTAATCCAGGAGTAGAATATGTATAACAAATATCTATTTCATAATAATCTAAATACTTATCTCTAAACTTTTCAAATACATCAACTGATAATAATACATCAGTTTTAAGATATAACATCATATAATCTTTTATTGTCTTACATTCAGACTCATTCCAACAATCTAATGCTTGCTTATACTCTTCATTAGTAATACCACTTTGTTTCAACCTAGAATAGAATAGCTCCTTAGGTGGTAATGATGTTTCATTAAATTTATCTATTCTTTCTAACCATTCATATGGGAATATACCATTTAGTCTCTCTAACTCATATTTGTTTAATTATAGCATCTAAGCTAAGTGGATGGCAGAACCTAAACATATCTAATGCTTTAGCATAACCCATATCAATACCAATATAATTCCCATCAATTTTTGTTAATACTTTAAGTCTAACCTTCTTCGCTAGTTTAGTTATAAACAAGTGGTTATCATAATTAGCAGAATTAAATGCAGATATTGGTACAAAATCATTCTTAGCTTGGATGTTACATTTATTGTGAGCGTATCCTCTAAATTTACCATTTAGGTGATCATGATCATGACAATATCGTTGACCGTGTACTCGTTACAATAAAAAAAAATAGTAAGTGGGATAATACTATCTTCTTTTATTGGAATAATTATGCTAAATATCTCTTTAAATAATTTATTACAATAACTCATCCTACTTGCAAACAAATCAACTACTTCATCTCCAACATAACTTTCATACTTATCTTCTAATATATCAGGATGATCACTTTCTATATATAACCCACAAGCAATAGGAATGTGTGTTCTGTTTTTTATTATGCATTCAAGGTGATAGTACATAGCAAATGGTACTCTGGTTTTATAGTGGAACTTATCAAATTTTAGATAATCTTCATGATGGAATATTCTTCTTCCAATACTCTCACGCAATTCTAAATGTTTATTTAATGCATCTTCAGTTCAAATTGACGCACATCATTTTAGACATGGATAATATTTATGATTAGACGACCTTAATAAGAATGATACATCTTTACATAGGAAAAAATGATTATCCCAGTATAATATATTACACCCGTTTGGATCACTATGATTGATTAATACAGGATTAATCGTTTTATTTTTATTTAGATTAAACACATTAAATAATATTTTATCTTTGTTGAACTCTTGAATTTTCTGTAAATCTTTATGTCCGGTGGGAGGTGGTATCTTTGGTAATACTATCTCATAAATATATTCATGTTCATTATAGTTAATAACTCTATTTGGATAATCTTTAGCAGGATGAAGATAAGCAATTAAACACCATAGTAAACATTTTTTTTGTCAGTATTATGTATATCAGTATATATCTAGATGATAATGGTAATTTAGTAGTACAACCTCCAGCAGGATAAAATCTGTGTATATACATAGTTCTTATAACAAATCTTTGCATACTCCATCCAGATTGATTCATTTCTAGTTCCTACATTCTAGTCTGAAGTTCACTATTCAACATATCCAAGTCATAAGATTCATTATATTGTCTAGTCATTAACCGAAATGTGAATTCATTTTCCTCTAGTTGTTCATCTGTAGGTTTTATATACCTTACTATATCAAAGGTGTTAAACCTAATATGGGGATGTATGTTGTGCAGTGCATTCAATGCTTCCAAGAATCTGGGATCTTCATAATCACTACTTGTTCTCATTATTTGATTATACTTCATATTATGATCTAATCCTAACTCATTAACTTTATCTCCCACTTACTAGCAACAAGTTTTTTTCTGATTAAAATTTTCTTTTTTTCATCGGATTCATTGTGTTCATTTTTATTGTTATATCTAATGTAACATATATCACAATAACCTGTTTTATCTTTAGATATAGTACCACCTTCAAAAATATTATCATCCTTATCTTTACCCTTAACATTATCCAGATGCAACTTTGTTCTTAAATGTTGATCTACACTATATTGACTCAGGGAAGTCTTACATGTTACACAATCAAACTTAACTCCATTCTTTATTTTTTCTCTATTATTCAGTCTGACATATTTTCTATGTTTTATCGTTTCTATATATTTATTATAAGCAGTATTATTATCAAGATACAGGTTACAACTTTCGCAATAATTTATTCCCTCTAGTTCAGGATACTGTTTGTCTATTTTTTGTTCTACATCTTCATTATTAACTTTTACCCCAATTTCAGTAATTTTATTTCTGTTATATACGCGCTCATTCTTTTTATGTTTAAGTGAATGAATGTATCTACCATAATTCTTTTGAGTTAACTCTTTATTACATTCTTAACATCTAATCTTACTAGAATTAGTTTTAGGTTTTTTAGAATAGACATCTTCATCTAATGAATCTGATTCTTTAAATGAATCTGAATTTGAACCTGAATCTGAATGTGAATCTTTATCTTGATCTCTAGATGATTCTCGGTCTCTAGATGATTCTCTATCTCTAGATGATTCTCTATCTCTAGACGATTCTCCATCTTCATCTTTAAAGCATTTAGCTTCTGCCTTTAGCAACGACTCACGCATATTCTTTTCCCGTTGTTTTAATTTTGCCACATATTCATCATATGACTTTTTTTTATCTCTTCGGTTATTTAATTAAACCTTCTGATTGATTCTAAAGACTTTTCTACTTCTTTCTTTTGGTTTTCTTTATTTATTGGTTTGTTTTCCACTTCTATCTTGTTTTTATTTAACAACAATTTGATTGCCATATCGGTTGAGGCTGCCCTTTTGAAGATTGAGGCTGCTCACTTAAAAATTGAGCTTGCCATCTTCCAAATTGAACTTGTTCACCCATGGATTGAATGTTTTGGTAATTATCGCGTGCAATCATTTTTATACATCAAATTTTGAAATATTATTATTAACATACCTTTTTAATATAATGAAAATGATTAATACTAAATGCGACAAATGTAAAATTAAGGCTTGGTGCTGGAGTTGTGATGAGTGTCAAAATAAATATTTCCATTGTTTTGTATGCAGTGAAATTATGTTATACGTTTATCTTAGTAGATATAGGTTTACTCATACTAAAGAAAGATTCGTAGAATATGCAAAGAAATATAATATTGAACTTAAACCATGATTAGACATATTTTTATAAAGTAAGCTAATATCTTAGATATAGATTCATTCATAACCTTATTGAAGTCTAAGTCCAAGTCTATGACCAAGCCTAATTAATTTCCCCAATAAAATGCTGTTGATATTCCCGCTACTTATTATGTTGCTACTTATTATTTTAATTGCCTATTGGAATTATGATCAATATTCTGATATAAGAAAAAGATTTGGAGGGTATAAGAATGGCGTACCCGAACCATTTGAAATGAAAAAACAAAACTTTATAATTTTTGACCCATCTAACTCCGGCAAAACAACATTCATAAAATATTATTCCAGCTTATATGAAACGGTTAATGTATTCTGTTTCGATACCATAGATTGGAAAGTATATAATACATTTATTGTTACAGTATTATTAAAATATATAATGCGTGAATGAAATAGATTTATTGAAAAGAACGCAAGCTCAATCTTCGAGCGGGCAGCTTCAATCAAGTTCTTCCGATATGGCAATCCAATTGTTGTTAAATAAAAACACGATAGAAGTGGAAAACAAAGCAATAGATAAAGAAAAACAAAAGAAAAGGAGTAGAAAAGTCATTAGAATCAATCAGAAGGTTTAACCAAATAACTGAAGAGAGAAAGAAGTCATATGATGAATTTGTGGCAAAAACAAAACAACGGGAAAAGAATATGCGTGAGTATTTGCTAAAGGCAGAAACTAAATACTTTTAAGATGAAGATGGAGAATCATCTAGAGATATAGAGTCATCTAGAGATAGAGAATCATCTAAAGATTGAAAACCATCTAGAGATCAAGATAAAGATTCAGATTCAGACTCAGTTTCGTGTTCAGATTAATCTAAACATTCATATTCATCTAATTAAGATGTCTATTCTAAAAAACCTAAAACTAATTTGATCATGATTGGACGTGAAGAACTTAATGAAGAGCTATCTCAGAAGAATTATTGTAGACACATTCAATCACTTAAACATAAGAAGAATGAGCAAGTATAGAACAGAAATAAAATTATTGAAAGGAGAGTAAAAGTTACTAATGAACATATAGAACAAAAATAGATAAAAAGTAGCCTGAACAAGAAGGAATAAAGTATTGTGAATGTTTTAACATGTATCTTGATAATAATACTGCTTATAATAAATATATAGAAACATTAAAAGATAGAAAAAATGTCAGACTAAATAATGGAGAAATAATAATGAAGATCCCAGATTCTTGGAAGCATTGAATGCACTGCACAACATACATCCCCATATTAAATTTAACACCTTTGATATTGTAAGGTATACAAAACCTACAGATGAGCAACTAGAAGAAAATGAATTCACATTTAGTTTAATGACTGTACAATATAATGGATTTTATGACTTGGATATATTGAATAGTGAACTTGAGACTGAGAATGCAGGAACAAGAAATGAATCAATCTGGATGGAGTATGCAAAGATTTGTTTAAAAAAATATGTGTATACACAGGATTTATCCTGCTGGAGGTTGCACTACTAATTTACCATTCACATCTATATATATATACTAAATAAAAATAATACTGATAAAAAAATTTTTACTATGGTGTTTAATTGCTTATCTACATCCTGCTAAAGATCATCCCAATAGAGTTAGTAATTATAATAAACTTGAATATATAGATAAGATAAAATTACCAAAGGTACCACCTAAAGGTTTACAGAAAATACAAGAGTTAAACAAAGATAAAGTATTATTTAATGTGTTTAATCTAAATAAAAATAAAACTATTCAAGGATCATAATGATTCAAAAGCATGTAATATATTATACCGATTTACTCATTATTTCCTATGTAAAGATGTATCATTCTTATTAAGGTTGTCTAATCATTAAAGTTATCCATGTCCAAAATGATGTGTGTAATTTCGAACTGAATATGCATTAAATAAACATTGTGTAAATTGTGTGATAGTATTGGAAGAAGAACTTTCCATCATGACAATTATCTAAAGTTTGATTAGTTCCACTATAAAAACAGAGTACCATTTGCTATGTATTATGACTTTGAATGTATAATAAAAAACAGAAAACACATTCCTATTGCTTGTGGGTTATATATAAAAAGTGATCATCCTGATATATTAGAAGTTAAGTATGAAAGTAATGTTGGAGAAGAAGTAGTTGATTTGTTTATGAGTAAGATGAGTTATTATAATAAATTATTTAAAAATATATTTATAAAAAAACTAAATTAAAAAAAAGATAGTATTACTCCAATTACTATTGAGTGTTACTATTGTAACGATTATATGGGTAACGATATTGTTAGAGATCAACTAGATGATAAATGGAGAGGATATGCTCACAATAAGTGTAATATCCAGGCTAAGGGAAATTTTGTTCCAGTATATGCATTTAATTCTACTAATTATGATAACCACCTATTTGTAACTAAACTAGCGAAGAAGGTTAGACTTAGAATATTAACAAAAATTGATGAGAATTATATTTGTATTGATATGGGTTATGCTAAATCATTAGATATGTTTAGGTTCTTCTATCCACTTAGCTTAGATGCTATAGGTAAAACATTGAGTGATAAAGAGTGTGTAGAATTAAACAAATTTGAGTTAGAGAGACGAAAAGGTGTATTCCCATATGAATAATTAGATAGTATATTTGAACTTAATGAAACATCATTACCACCTAAGGATGTATTCTATTCTAAGTTGAAACAAAGTAGTATTACTAATGAAGAGTATAAGCAAGCATTAGATTGTTGGAATAAGTCTGGATGTAAGACAATTAAAGATTATTTGATGTTATATCTTAAAACTGATGTATTATTATCAGTGGATGTATTTGAAAAGTTTAGAGATAAATGTTTAGGTTAAAATGAAATAGATCCTCGTTATACATATTCTACTCCTGGATTAACTTGGTTATGTGGAATGAAATATACTAATGTTAGACTTAAATATTATAAAGAAATTACAGTTAATTTTTATAATACAATACAAGATGGAATTACAGGTGGGTTAGCTTCAGTATTAGGTGATTGTCAGGTGATATGTAAAAACAAACAAGTAGATCCTGATCAACTCATTGTATGCTTCTGCTATGCTACAAGCTTTACCTATTGGTGAAATTAAATTATGTGATAATCCAGCAACTTGCTTCGAAGATGTCGTATACGCTAGATCTAGCTCTAACACAGGCTATATCTATATCATTGATATAAAAAGTAATGATGAGTTGAAACGAAAGACAAAGATGTATCCATTCTTTCCTGAAAAGACTAAAGCTAATGTTGATAAGTTTACGGATTATCAAAATGAAAAAAAGAAAGAAGATAAACCAAATGAAAAGTTGATATTAAATTTTACAGATAAGGAAGACTATGTAAAAGTTGGCTAGATGTTAGATTGGTATTTGGATAATAGATAAAAGTTAGAGGATATTACAATTACGCAAAAGTTAGAGTATAGTAAGAGTGAATGGTTAATACGTTTTTTTGAGTTTAATATTCAGAAAACAAAGGAAGATAAAGCTAAGGGAGATAAATTTGGTGATGAGTTCTTTATGTTAATGAATAATGCCTTCTATGGAAAAACAATAGAAGATGTGTACAATAGACAAGATGGAGAGTTAGTTAATGATGTAGATAGATATATTAAATTAGTGAAAAATAATAGTTTCAAATACGATGCGGAGTTTGATGATGATCTAGTGGCTGTACATAAAACAAAAGGAAAGGTTAAGCTAGATAAGTTTAACTATATTGGTTTTGTTATGTAAGAGAAAATTAAACTGTTTATGTATAAAGCTATATATATGAATACATTGAGGGAGAGTTAGATTGTAGTTGTCAATATACAGATACTCATAGTATATTTATAAATATTAATGTTCCTTTAGATAGTGATATAGAAACTGAAATGAATAAGATAAGTGGTATATTACATAACTCAAAATTGGTTAAAATTAAAGATGAAATACCTAATGATACCATTATGGAAGCCTGTTTCCTTAAAGCTAAAGCATATTATTTTAATGCATTTAAAAAAAAGAGGATAAAAAGTTAAAAGGTATATTCAAGGCTACTATTAAAAACCAAACTGCAGTTTAAGACTATACTAATGCTATATATTAAGGTAAAATAAATATGTGACTAATTATACTATTAATAGTAAGACACATCAATTAGAAACAAAAGAAACATACAAGATAGCTATTGAACCATTTGATGATAGAGATATTGGAAATAGTAATGTTGAATTTAGATTTTATTATTAATTTTTTATATAAATATTAACAGAAAAATAAACAAGTTAGGCTGGTATTTTTTGTTCAAGTGATTTTCGCAAATTGGTTTTGCCTGCTTATTACACTGTCTCACTAGATACACTAGTATCTGGGGTTTTCCACTGGAGTCAGTGGGGATAGAATCCAAACTACCCGTCTGATAACGGTTACTTACCAGCTTAACTCGATATTAGTGGATTGCACTGAGTGAGACAGGAAATGATAGATTTTGAGGGAATATAAAGGGAAATATAGAGTGAAATATAAATGGAAATAGAGTAATGTGTATATGGCTGCCCAAGTGGCTCCAGGGCACGGAGGCAGCCATATACACAATACTAAAGAGTAAAAATTGAAAAATCCTGAAGCTTGAAATTTTTGTTTCCAGTTCTTATTTGTCGACCAAGATTTCCGCAAATTTTTTTCAAATTCTCCTAAAATTTTTGTCAATTTTCATTTTTTGTCTATGCTCAAGAGGCAGAAAAACTATTCCACTTTGTGATAATTAATTACTGCATGATTGTTAGTGTCAATGGAATTGTTTCCAACAATTTAACATTTCGAAGTTTTTTGAAAACAAAAGTTTTTTATTGTTTTTCTTGCCTCATTAGCCAGGTAAACTCCTCTAGGGTTTGATAGTGACATCACATAATATGTAGGGGAATTGGAATGATTTTCAACCGCTTAATAGAACAAAATTCTATTTTTTGGAAATTTTGAACTTTTTTCTAAAATTTCTGTCTATCGATATTTGGAATCAATGAATTTTGTAAGGCATGGAATTGGGATACTGGATAGCCTCTGGAGACACAGAAGTGGTTCTGATTATATTAATACCACAATTTTTAGCAACAATTCATTATAATTTGCAATTGATTTTGATTTTTTTGAACTTTTCTCACAATTTTTAGTTAATCAGTCTTCAAGTGCCAATGAATTTTTTTCAAGTCTTGCAGTTATAATACTGGACAGATTTCGGATACAAAAATTGATTTTGAACACGTTTTTTCTTCAGGTTTATTTAAAAGAAACAAATTTTGCCTTGCGGGTAAAAGAGGCAAGAGTTTTAGCAATGAGCATATTTTTGTTGATTATTTGATTGTTTTAGTTTCTCAATTTTTGAGATGATTTTGTTTGTGTTTTCGCTGGCATTGTCCAATTGATCTGCTGGTCTGGTAAAGTACTGCTAAATTTTTCATTCAATTCCTTGGACTGTATTTCAGGACTCGTCCTGTTATCTTTTTTAATTCACCGTCTCCATCGATGATTCTTACGGCCTGACTTCTTGAAATTGACTTTCTCAATTTCACTGACTTCTACTGCTTCGCAGTTAAAAATTGTGTGCGGGACGTCATTTGTTCTGCTTTTAGGTCAATTGTGTGTCTGACTTCACTTAGAAAATGACTTTTGAAATCACTTAATTTCACAAAAATTTACTAGTTAAAGATAAATAAAGTGCATCTAAGTGGTGCTAAATCTATATGCCCTAATTCTTGAGTATTAGAGTCTTGAATTTTTGATTTCGAATATAAATTTAGAAAAAGCTCTTCTATGGTTTTTTTCCTTATAGAGCGTATGTGTCTCATAAAAATGACAGTCCGAATCTAACAAAATAGTCTAGGGGTCTATTAAAGGACTGGTGGTCGTCAATCTGTCTATCTTATTTCTTTAGTTGTTTCAATTGATGGAAGTCCACAAGCGTCTATCGCGGCTATTTTCTGGCAATCTGCCGGCTATATTAAATCGATATAATATCACATTTATCTGCTGATCATAGAGCGTGAGGAGTTCGAAAAAATGACGTCTTTTTTCCTTTTTGCAAACATTTTTAAACAAAATTTAGGCAACTTTTTCCTTTATGGAGAGCACATTTTTCAGAACGGTTTTTTCCTGACAAAATTTCAGATTTCATTAGTTTGTATGAATAAACTAATATGCAGGTTCACCACCCCATAATTGACCAGTTTAACAGCCCTCTTAGAAATTTTTACTTCGCTGGGCTCATGTTATTTGCTTTCTAAGCAATAATATAATTTGGTGACCGTTTAAGGCATGTCAATTTGGTAGGCGGTCTGGTCTAATTTAATACATGTCCGGACTGTAGGGTTTCAGGTTCAATCAAATTTGATCATCTGTTTACATATCACGCCAGGTATCCAGTGGTCAAACAGAAGTCAGTTTTGAGTGAATAGTCTGTGAACTAATTTGGGCAAATGTAAACATCGATTCTCACCAAGACTGTCAGATAAAGATGCGATGCGCTTCTACATCAAAGAAATAAGTGAACTAATACCTTGATTTTGACTAAAAAATTTCTTAGCTTGTACAAGTTGTCAGTGCGAAAAGTCTGTTTTCTCGAAGTTAACAACAATAAAAATTTTCACCATTAAATTTAGGCACAATTTGTATTATTTTCTGGTAGGACCACGCCGAGGAGCCAGGGCTAAGTTAGATATGTCAGGAAAAAAACGCATGCGAGGGAATTAAATTTAGCTAGTCTTGAAACACGGAACAAGAGCAGGATATCGGGACTCGAGCTCACAAACGAATGCATTTTAAAAAATGGTATTACAATTTCTAATAGTATTTTCAAACAGTTTTACGATAAGAACATAATTGTTCATATGACCCATCACTGAAACTGTTAAGATGTCATTTCATGTTGGATACTCTAATTTACCTGCCTAAAAGCACTGAGCTAATTTTTTATGATGAAAATTTTTCTTGATGGAAATCACTTCTCATAGTTTATACTTTTCTTACCTCTTGTTTCCACACTTTCTACAAAAAATTTTTGCACACAGTCGTAAAATGTTGGCTACCGCTTGACTTAGCAAACCATTATATAATTTCAAAATATAGTTCCTCTCCCCACAAGTAGGGTCGGAACAATAATTTTCTATACTCGCTGAAATTTATTTGCTCGGGTGCCCCCAACAAACTCGGCTAAAAATTCAAAAAGAAAATTTATGTTTAAGAAAGAAAGCAGCTACGGCATGGCCATAGTTGGGTGCAATTACAAAACCAATTATAATTTTAATCGAGCAAATTTGTTCAATTTTAAATTTTCTAAACCATAAAGTCAAATACAGAAAATCAAACAATAATGTCCGATTGATCATACCCTAGTTGATTTTTAAAAAACTTGCAAGTTTTTGCACAATTCTGGCACAAATTCTTGCCAGATCTAAGACGATAGACTCTTTCTTACAAGATCTTCCACAAAAATTAAAATAGCTTCAAAAAGAGCACATTTGCGCATGGTCACTACAGGATATGCGTTATGCGTCCTCTAGACTTACTGAATAAATATGATGTCAAAAAAAGCGCTAGAAACAGTGTGACTTGAAACCATAAAATAAAAATAAGTTGTATAAAAAGAATTAAGTGTAGTTCCATTACTTTGAGCAAAATGCTGATATCTAAAGACAACTTGAATCAAAGTCAAAAAAGATTATACTATTCTACGAACATTTTTGATTAAAAAAACAGCAATCGATTTTCAAAAAACTTCATTTAGACATAAACTTTAACCACGAAATGTAAATCTAAGAGTGCCATGAGATGCAGCTTTTGTTAACCGAAATGCGATAGGCACTTGATTTCATTTATTTATTTTTAGAATATTTTCTCGTTTAGATCCTATTATATTATTTTGTTATAAAAATTGAACAATTTTTCCCAAACGCTTTCTACCGTTAAAATGGAGTATTAGGTAGAGTTGACCAACTAAAGTGGAGCTAAACCGGAACGAGCACTAAAGATTTTTTTCGTGGTAACATTTCATGTTGCAAGATCTTACGAGAAAAAATTTTCGGATCTTTCCCGTTTGTGCCCCCCCCCCCCCAGCTTAGTGGACGCATATTATTTGCACCCACCAGAGGCACGTGCCATATTTTTACATAATGTATTTCTATGTAATGACACGTGCTCTGTAACTGGGGGCGCATAACGTACTGACAGAAACGGAAACGATCCAAACTTTTATTAAGGGAATCTTGTAGGAGCTTACAAAATTGACTTTATGGTCACAACTGGAGTAATTTCATGGAAAATATCCCACTCTTCATAGAATTTTAAAATTCTATTTAAACTATTTAAATCTATTTAAATTCGGTTATATATTTTCATTTTTCGTTTAAATAGCGTGATTCTGAGACTGACAGTGGATATTTCGTCGTCTGACTTTAGACAGTGAATAAATTCAACACGCATTTTAGTGTACAGAATTTGTTAATCTGGTCCCTACTTTTAGAGAAAAAGTTGTGCACAGCACTGCTACACTACAGATTTGAATTTTTATTGTAATTTTTATAAGGCACTATCGATGTACTTTTTATAAGGCACTATCGATATTTTTGTACAAAAAGCTATCGATATCACTGGAAATTTTATGAAAAAAGATCTGTCCCCCCCCCCCAGTACGTATTGAAACCCCCATTTACAGAGCACGTGTCATTATATAGTAAATCATTTTGTAAAAAAATGGCACGTGCGTATGGGCGGTGCAAATAATATGCGCCCACTAAGCTGGGGGCACAAACGGAAAAGATCCAAGATCTGATATTTTATCTTAGATAGATTACCCTCTGTTTGAAGTGGTAATACAAAATAGTCCAATGCGCTCAAAATGAAAATAACATTTATTCGACAATTTACCTAAGTCCATTTCACCCAATTGCAATATACACAATGCCAACCTAAACAATGCTCTTCGATCTTTTCGATCAATAATCGGATTACAAATTATCAGTCGCTATTAAAAGGATGATTTAACATATAATAATAAATTTGTTTTCAGTACTAAATATTCAAGCTCCGAATAATTAAACAAATTAGAGTAGAAAGCGTCGTACTGAAGGATCATTTAGTTCCATGTCCAGCTGTGATTGTAACAAAGATTCTTATTTCTATGGCTCTTTGGAGAAGAGACCTTTTCAATAATACCACTTTTATTTCCCTATGGAAAAGATATTAGTAGGCCACACTCGTGTTAATAAAAAATTACTCCCAACATAAAGTCCCCCATGTTTTAGGAACAAGAGTTCGTCAAGGTTTGGGTTTAATTTTGCAAACGTGTAGCCATACATCGTTTTGTCGTAGGCTTATTTAATACGTCATAGCAGTACACAAAAGAACAAACTTTGATCTTTCAATCAGAATTGTGAATATGTTTAAACTATAAGGCCATACTGAAATATTTAACAGACATTTAAGATCCTGCAAGTTAACTATTTCGAACTGCGAATGTCGTTTCTATTCTTTTGTCAAGTTCAAAACTATTCTTTTATAGTCCAAATAAAGTCATGGTCAAAACTAAACAATTACTATACAATGGCCCAAAGCTACGTAATATAGAGTTAATCAATTATTCTTAGCCCAAGCTTCATCGGGTGTTGAAATTTAAGACATCCGTTGTCTTTCAAAAGAAACTTGCATTAAATGTTTTCCATTAAAATTTAGAATCAATATCATTTTATGGGACGTTTTCCTTGATTAAACCTTAAGTTTTTGAAAATTTTTGATGAAAAATGAAAATAATTATTGATACTGATTGAATTAGGAATAGCTTTATTGTACAATGGAGATACAAAGTTCAAAACTTCATTCAAATAGTTAAATATTGACATCATTAATAATTGCGCTCATTTCTGACACATATAGACACATCTTTCTACGGTAATGCGTGCGTTGGTGATACCATTTATAACTAGCTGGTATTTATTAAAAGTAACTACTTACTAAATTTGGTTTGATCAGCCAAAACAGGCGTAGCAACTGGCTAGCCCACAAAATGATGTATTCCAACTCAAATGTTTGTTTTACTTCAGATGAAAAATTTTTCGTTTTGAGCCCATTTCAAGACTGGCTGTATTTAATTGGGTTGTCTGTTTGTGGGTTTGGGTTTATTTTGTCCTTTTTGACGTTTGCCATTTACTTGAGGAAGACAAACAAACAGTCTAAGGATATTTATGCGTGTGCTCTGGCTGTTTGTGACTGTTTGTCCAACCTTACAGGTAAATATTGGTAAACAAAATATTTTCCCAATAATTTTCATAAGCAATTAACCCCAAGGTTTTTAGCGTACAGTAGATAAAAACAGTGGAAGCATTCATTATTTACCAGCCGACTAATCAAGGGCAAAAACTGTGCTGTGATATGACCCATATTACGTATTAAAAGCTAAACTTGTGTATATTTTTGGGTTGTTTTCGGCTTTCAAGGACAATAGTGACCTTTCTTGGTCACAAAATATCACACAAAATCAACAACATAGACGATGAAAAAGCAATGCGTAAACAGTGTACAAAAGCAACAGAAAAAGCATGGATTTTGTCACTTGTATTGGCAAATAACGTAAACTTTATCCACAATTTTGAGCTTTTTTGCCTAAAATTTTATTGCTCGCGTTTGATAAGCAACTACTTGAGACCGAATTCAGAGGTTTAATTGTTCCTGAGTCATGATATGGTTTGTTGCTAAACTGTCAAAGCTGATAATTACCTTCTTAAAACACATTCTGTCTGCTTCAGGTATCTGTTTTTGACATTAAGCTTTGGCAATCTTAGTGTTCCGATCCCCTTGGAAAGGGGGTGGGTACTATTTAATCAAATGGTCTTTTGATCAGTCAATTTGGACCGAACGATATATTCATCATAGAGTGCTGCGGGTGGTATAATTGGAAAGTCCTTCCAGCGTAGAATGTGCCACTAAAAAGGTGTTTCTGATTTGCCTTTTTACAGTGAGTTATCGAGGTTTCAAATTTTGTGAACAATAGACGAAACTCCGTCGTTTTGATTCACAATTTCCGTATTTCTGTCAATTTTGCTAAAATTCGTTAAAACTGTTAGTACAAATGTCATTCGTTTTACTTTTAAGGACAGGGGGGGCTTGTTAATTGGTTCTATCCGATTCTTTTGGTTATTGATTTTGCTAAATTTTTTGAGCTTCATTGACTTCTCTTTAAATCAAAAACGGCTCCTAAAGAGCATTTTTGTCCCAATTGGTTTTAAAAGGCCGAAAGTAGAGAACTAACATCCACTGTCGCAACATTTGAAAACTCCAAAAAAGGATGGCTGTACAATTGTTTGCTATAGGAGTCTTCTGAAAATCTATTAAAATTTATCGAAAAAGTGACCCAATGTATATACAAAACAGCATCATTTTTTGGTTTATTAATTTATTTCAATTGCTAGTTATATCTTTGCAAACATATGGGATAATTCAGCGTTTTTGTTGGACGAGCAGGAAAATTGGGTGTAAGTTTGGACTCATATCAGATTCTTTCGATCAAAAATTGTTCGGATAATATTGGGGCACGGTCTTTTTCAAAAAAGTTTTCGCAATTTGTTATTTTCATGTTCACTAACAATGTGAATGATTTCAAATGGATGCTCAATTGATGACAGATCCTACCTACAACAAAATAAAACCAATTGAATAAATAACATGTCTTCAGAGAAAATCTCAGAGTTTGTATTGCTTTGACAATGTGAGTTCGTAAACTTTATTAGATTTCCTCATTTTGCTTTCAGTTTTCCTTTTTGCTGCTTCATCACTTCGCCCTTTTATTCACAGATCTAGTTGAATTCTATGTGAGCTTTTTGTGAATTTATGCAATGCTTTCATTGGTTATCTGTCTTTCAGGATTTAAGGTATATTTAATTTATGAAAAAGTCTATTGAATTTTTGAATTTTGCCGATTTTTCAAGTCATTTTTCAGTCCACGTGTAAGGTGATGTTAAAACGAAATTTTTATATTGGTTCTGATTCTTAACTAATGGTTTCTTGGCTTTCTTACTACGAACTTTTGAGAAAAAATTTGTGATTTTTGCGTCTCTGTGCATAATTGAGGGCGTAATTGCTCTTTTTTCTGAATATCACAATGAAGATAACTCCAATTGGCCCAATTACAAAAGTCTTAATAAAGATAGAGAATTTTAGAGATTTCAATGAATAGATTACGGTTGGTAGTTATGTTTTGACTGACGTCTTAAGAGCTTAGAAAACTGTTTTCATAAGAGTTTCGTGAGTTTTCGATACTGATCAATATTTGTGGTTTTTGCCTATTAATTTTTGTTGCTTTTCTCACCAAGACCCTTTGCAGAGAAGGCAAATGTTAAGACAAAGAACAGTCAAACGTAAAATTCAAACAGTTTTCTCAGTTCTGTCAGTATTTGTCGATTTTTGCAGTTTTTTTATTTAGTCTCGTTAATAAGAAGCACAACTGGTTGCCTGAGCAGCTAAAAAGCGTCAATAAAACTAAAACGCCAAAGTAATAGCATATGACGCAATATGTATTTTCTAATTTATTTTTGCATAAGATACTATGTTTCTTTCAAAAATGATAGTTTAAAGCTGACAAAATCAGACTTTCGAAGTTTCAATTTATTCAAACGTATAGTAATCCAACAACGTATAAGCATCATTAACGTATTAAGATTACGACGATCATAGCAACAAGTGGTTTTTTAGACGGCAATTTTTGATGCTCATTTGGCCGGTATTTTGTCTAATAACGCATTAGTTCAATGCCAGTCACCATTTTGTGCCAATGAATCCAAAAACCCGAAAATTATTGAGCCGAATCACGTCTTATTTGATAGGTCTTATGATTAGATTTACTTGAAATTATGTTAATTGCACTTTTTCCGAGCTTTGTACGTAAATTGGAACGTATTTTATTCAATTCGATTGCTTATTTAAATACTGGATTCTGATTGGCTAATAATCTCTCGCTTTAAATCTATTTAGTTACTAACATCCTCCGGCCCAGAAGAAGATGCTGGGAGAATGGGTACTAATTTCACAAGCGGGCGAACGAGCGATCCGGAGGACGTGCGCAATACGGCGGAGCGTGCGACGCTGTCGGAACCGTAACGAAGTTCAGTGATCCGAGCAGTGGGGTAGTAACCCCTTGGGTTGGTCTCTTCAACTACCCAAACCAAATCACCGGTCTTAAGGTTATGCTCGGCAGGCGTCTGCCACTTGGAACGTCGGTTCAGCGCCGGTACGTATTCTTTGATCCAACGAGACCAAATAGCGTTAGCGTATGACTGCGCGCGGGCGTAACGTTTACGGTGATCAAACTCATCTACACCAATGATGGACGGGAGACTACGTGCTTGGTTACCGAGGAGAAAGTGATTGGGTGTTAATGCGCCTAGGTCGGATGGGTCGGCGCTTACGGGCGTTAACGGACGTGAATTAAGTGCATGTTCGACCAGACAAAAAGTGGTACTTAAAACCTCATCTGTGAGGCGACGTGTTCCAAGGATTGTGTAAAGTACGCGCTTGAAACTACGTACTAGCCTCTCCCAGATGCCACCTTGGTGTGGCGCACTGGGCGGGTTGAACCTCCACTTGATGCCTTTGTGGGCAAGTTCCACAGCGATGTTGGTGTTCCACTTTTCGATGTTCTCGCGTAGTTCTTTTTCCGCGCCAACAAAGTTAGTGCCATTGTCTGACCAGATAATGGCTGGTGTACCCCGACGGGAGACGAACCGCTCCACTCCCATTACACACGAACTGGCGTCCATGGACGGAACGATTTCAACATGAACGGCACGAGTAGTTAAGCATGTGAAGAGGAAACCCCACCTCTTCTCGGTAGTCCTACGTACAGTAACGTAAAACGGGCCGAAGTAGTCGACCCCGGTGTTCGTGAAGGGAGGAGACTGGTATGCGAGTCTTTCTACTGGGAGGTCAGCCATGATGGGTTGAATAGTGGCAGCGCGGAACATCCTGCACGTAAGGCAGTTTGATTTAATGGAACGTAGTGAGGAACGCAATTTAAGGATGGTATAACGTTCTTGTACTTTTGCCCGCAGGTAATCAATACCCTGATGATGATGTTTAACGTGCGTGTGCCTGAGAAACAATTTTACAAATGCATGGCGTGCGTCCAGAACGATAGGATGTTTTACATCAAAGTCAACTTCGACCAACCGCTTGATGCGGCCTGCCGATCGGATTAGACGATTTGGCCCAATAAAGGGAGAAAACGGGGCAATACGGCTACTCCGTTTAACGAGTTTGTTTTCGAGAAGATCTTTTCTCTCTGCATTGAATGACTCCCCTTGCACAAGATACTGGAGATGACGCTCGGCTTCGTCAAGCTCCGTGGGGTCTATGATGCTACCATCGACATTACGGTAACATTCGTGAGAAGGTAACAAGCGGAGTACGTACGCTGTTATCCGTAACAACTTCTGATAAGAACTGTACTTATCGAAGGGAATTAGTTGCGGGGGCGGTTCCTTAGTTGACTTGGTTACGGATGCGGCCAATGATGTATTTGTTTCATCAGTTTCCTTTGTTACTATACCGAGTTTGATGTTATTAACTACTTCAGTGCTTGGTTCGAACGGGAATTGCTTGGTTCTTAAGAAATCTGGACCTCTCACCCAACTACTTGATTGCAAAACCTCAGCGGACATACCACGAGTGCCAGCATCTGCCGGATTATCGCTTGAGGCAACGTGGTTCCATTCGTCAACGCTAGTGTGTTCTAAGATTTCGCAAACACGGTTTGCAATAAATATTGGGTGCTTGGTTGCAGAGTTAAGCCATTGCAAGACAGTAGTGCTGTCGGTCCACATGAAAACCCTGTTGACGTTTACTGTGAGAGCTCGACAGATATCTTGTTTCAATCGAGCGGCCAGAAGCGCTGCCTGTAATTCCAGCTTTGGAACAGTCATGACCTTCATAGGTGCTACGCGAGCTTTACCCAGGACAAACGCAAGCTCCGTTTGGGGCCCACTCGAAGTAGTTACTTGAGCTCGGAGAAATGCAACGGCACTGAAAACTTCTTGTGAACTATCGCCAAACATGTGTAGTTCCAGGTGTTCAAAGTTTCCGGAAAAGTAGCTCCTTGGTATAGTGATTGCGGCAAGCTTGGGTAGTTCTACACTCCATTCGAGGAACCTTTCAACAGTGTCTTTTGGTAATTCTTCATCCCAATGCTGCCCGCTGACACGCCAGATGTCCTTTAGTAACAATCGGGCGCCAACAGTAAATGGTGCCACTAGGCCGATGGGATCGAACACCTTAGACACTAGGCTCAATACCAAGCGTTGTGTTAAAGACTTAGTTACTGTACTGGAGGTACCCCGACTCACAACTAGAGTATCATTGTTGTGATCCCATTTCAACCCAAGCACGTGCGAAGATTCCTCCTTAGATGAGGCAATTACTTTTGGTTCGGTGGACTGAGGTGACCCATCAATTTGATCAGCCAGATCTGGTACATTGCTTACAAACTTAGTAAGCTTGAACCCACCGAGATGGAGAAGATGCACCAACTCCTTCGATCTTTCGAGAGCCCTCTCAGGTGACTCCACCGAATCCAAGTAATCGTCCATGTAGAAGTTTTCTAGGACGGCTTTGGTTGCTTCCGGGTACTGACTGGCATTGTCTCGGGCCGTGCGTTGCAGTGCATAGTTAGCGCATGTGGGCGAGTCTTTAGCCCCGAATATATGGCGCGTGTATTGATACACTACAACATTTGTTGTGGGGTCCTCCCGCCACAAAAAACGCAGTGATGGCTGGTCCCAATCAGGGACACCCACTTGGAGGAACATACCCTCGATATCTGCGGACACGGCAAACTGGTGCTGACGGAATCTAAGTAGTACGTGGATTAGGTTTTGGAGGAGGTCGGGCCCAGTGAGCAAAGATTTATTCAAAGAAGTACCGTGGAACTTTGCTGCACCATTTAATACCCTACGCACTTTCCCCGGTTTGTTCGGATTGATTACGGGATGATGTGGTAGGTACCACTCTCTATCCGACCGCTGCTCTACTTTGTGAGCATCAGGGACTGTGATCAAGTAACCTTTTTCCAAGTCTTCACGGATGGTATTAGCATAAGTTTCTTTCAATGATGTATCTCTCGATAGCCGCTTTTCGAGAGACTTGAGCTGTACTAGTGACGAAAAGTAGTTATTCGGGAGCTGGATGTTGTCATCAGCCCATAACATACCGACATCGTATCTTTGGCCGTTATGGAAAGTTGTTGCTTCAAGTATTTCCTGCGCGCGAGCATCCGCTGCGGATCGTGGGTCAACTTGCTTCAACGCGCCGTACGATTCCATATCGTACCAAGATTTAACCTGACAAGCTAATTCAAAATCCTGTTCAATATTGGCATTGAAACACACCGAGACTAAACTTGAACTTGACGGGAGTGGGCCACTTAAAACCCAACCTATGGGCAAGCGGACAGCGAACGGTGAGCACTTTTCGTCGGCTGAAAAATACTCTAACGGGCGGATGGCATGGTAGACATCCTGTCCAAGTATCATCTCAATTTCTCCATAGCTATATCTTACTGGATCCAGAACTGCCAAATGTGGGTAAATTTCTTGCATGGACTTGACGTCAATGATGTCGGAACCTACATTTAATGTTTCCCTCACGTAGGGACGCACAGTAAATGCTTCGAAGTCTTGATCTTTGTGAGGTGTCACAGTCAATTGAACCACCTTTGTGTCTATGAGTTCTTCCGTGTTTATACCCTTGACGGTCAGTTTTAATGCGGTACCCTGCAAACCGAGTCTAGCTGCGAGACTATCGGACACCCAAGAGTTACTGCAAGCGGTATCGCATAAAACCAACGCCGTAGTACTAAGACCAGAAGAATTAGTAACTTTCAGTTCCGTGACCTGAAGGAGGCCTTTGACATCCGTCACGGAAGACAAAGTGGTTGTTTTGCTTGGTTGCTGTTGACCAGTAGATGGCCTACTTGTACCTGAGTTCGACTTCGAAGTATCGATGTTGTTGTTTGTTGAGGGTTTAGCTGGAAAAACCCTTTCAGCTCCATGAAGTAAGGTGTTATGGGAGCTGTTGCAACCATCTTTCCTACACTTACGGGGACTTGGGCATTGCCTAAACATGTGTTTATCACGCAAACAAGAGAAACAGAGCTTTGCCTCAGCCACGACCTTGGCTCTCTGTGTGGGAGTCTTTTCCTTAAAGACACGGCATTCCCACAACCGGTGGTTGCCTTTGCATACAATGCAACTAGAGATTGATGTTGACGGAGATCTCTGTTGCGGCTTAAAGTTACTCTTCTGTTGCGTATTTGCAGCAAATGCCTTTGAAGCAACTTTTGATCTGGTTACTGAGTTGTTGGTATCCTCAGTCCTTGCTTTAAGTGCGGTATTCTTCATTAAATCGTGCGCTTCGGCCTTCTCTTTCAACCAATCGTTGAAATCAAGAAGAGTAGGTTTCACCCAATGCTTTTTTACAGTGAAGAGTGACCATGACTCCTTCATATTAGGTGGTAGCTTCTGTACGGCGGTGTTGAGAAGCGCAGCGCTCTTTAAATCCGAATCGTACGACAGCGATTTAAATACCCCGACAAGACTTGAAATGCACCCCGAGTAGTTAATGATGTTATCGCTATTGTGCATCTTCAATGGTGGAAAGCTGTTGAGTTTGTCCAAATGTGCACTTACGACCGCCTGTGGTTGGCCAAATTTACGTTCTAAGGTCCTCAGTGCGTCTTTGTACATTGCGCCGCAGTAGGCGAACTCAGCTATAGCTGTTTTAGCTTTACCTGTAACGAGGGTCTTAAGGTATGTCAATTTTACATCATCAGTTAAGGACTGAGAGTCAATTGCGCTTTTAAATTGACCATACCATTCGTGCCACTGTAGAGGATCCCCACTGTATTGTGACAACTTCCATTCGGGTAGTGGGTCATTCCTCTTGCTAGATAAGGCGTCAGTGAATGCCTTAATCAGGCTTGCATTTTCAGATGCTGGCGCTGGAGGCGTGGGATGCGGTGGGCCACCCCAACACAATGGTATCGGAGCAGTATGCCCGTATGTTGGATGTATAACCGGCGTGACGAAGGGTGGCACGATGTTAGTAGTTGTACTAAAGGGGTTAACAGGGATGCTACAGTTAGCTGCGTAGTTGCTTTTTGGATTATGTTGTGCACTCATTTGCAAGATGGGATGGCTGATGGTGGGGTTAGCTGTGCTTGGGGGTAGGTACGGTTGAACATTTTTGTAGGCGGTAGCATTATTTGTCGCCTGGTTTACGTTTGGGGGTTTATTCTGTGGAAAACTCCACAAGTTTAGATCAAGGTTACAGTTCTGGGGAGGTCTTTGTGCTGTAGGACACGGTACCAGGCGGGTTTGAGGTGAATGGGCAATGTTTTGTTGTGGAATGTTGGGGACGGGTAAGTATGTTGCTGTGCTCGCTGGAATGGGCGACGGAATCACGGGAGGCTGAGGATTTAATAATTGTTGAGGCGGGATTACGGGTGGCGGGTTCACGAGTGGGTTTAGAGGTGGAGGGACATTATGCGGGGAATGGGCAATAGGGACTTGTGTTTGGTGTTGAATGTTACTTTGAGGTGGATTCTGTTGTTGCGGAACATGAGGCATTGACATATGTAATTGACAAGGCACACTGGAGCTTTTTGGACCCAAGAATTGATTTATTTGTGGGTTTGTTGAAAAATCAGGTACAAAGATGGCGTTCGTTGGTGCAATAGCGGGTGACGGTGGCCGGGGAGGTTGCATAGGTGGCTGAAGTGGTGGAAGTGCAACATTTTGTACGTCGACTGATACTTGGTTCACCTTACCACTGCCTGAGGGACTATGTGCCTGCTCGACTCTTTGATCAATGAGTGATTGCTGCAGTTGAGCCTGGAGATATTCCCGATATAAAGCTTCCTGCTGGGCAACAGAAATTGCAACTCCTGGCCGTGTGTACTGAGAAAGCATTTCAAGATGATGTAAGTTATCGGCAACATCACTTGGGTTTTCTGGAGGATTACTAGGGGAAGTATCTTTAACAGGAGGGTCGGCGGTTGCTGAACCAGGACGAGAAAAGTTTAACTCACTTGAATTACCTGCTGGAAACAAATTTACCCAATCCTGAACAAGTCCCTGACTTCTATCTGATCCCCTATCTTTAAACAAATTCAGTTCACTTGAGTGGTGACTAAACAATGAATGATTATCCATTAAATCAGCCTCATCTAATTTAGCTGCTGCAACACGCTGGCGGTGGTCTTCCTCCAATTCTTCAAGTGCCATCTGTTCCATTTGTATTTCAAGCTCCTTTTTTCTCATGGCAATTTCGTGTTTTTGTTTAGCGAGGCGCATGGCAGCTTGTTCTTGTTTCTCGGCCTCTTCGCGTTTTAGTTTTGCCATGAGAAATTCATGCTTACGCTGGCTAGACATTGATGATGTTGTTCGGCGTGAACTTCTCTTAGATTGGCCTTGAAGATTAGCGCCCTCACATACGGTGTCTCGGTCAGCAACTGAGTCAATATAGCTTCTAGCCGCAAGCAAGAATTTATCATTGTTCTTGGTTACATCATCCAACCATTGCTCAAGGACAGGGTAAATTGAATCTGGGTTCTCCGCTTTACTGGCTAAGTCAAATAGTTCTTCATTCTTATGCACCAGTTTACTGAAGACATCCTTTAACTTAGAAACCAAGCGTTCAACCTTAACCCTCCTGTCTTGACGATCTATGGCATCTGTGATGTCCTTATGGATGTTACGTAATTCAGATTCCAAATTAGATCTTGCATTAAAGAGCTTTTTCAATTTATCCTGCTGTTCGGCCATGATATTGAAATGGCTAGTTTATCAACGTACAGTAACTTTCAACCAAACACGTGGAATGAGGGTTATACCGAACCCAAATGACGACGACTTGATAATCAAGACGTCGAAGAGCAGAAAAGAAGTTACCGAGTAATGAATTACTCGGCGAAGGTAAGTAAGAAGACGAAGCACGACGAAACGGGAAACGAAGCGGACGGGGCGGGAAGGACGGGCGAACGGCGCGCAACGCAACAGTGAACGGAACGAAACTGGCGAAAACGCGGGTGGTAAACGGGCGACGCAACGGACGGGACGGAAACGCTGAACGAGCGACGCACGAAGAAACGGGAAACGAGACGGACAGAACGGAGGCGTTGAGCGAGTAGCACGCAACGAAACGGAAAGGCGGGTCGGAACGGGCGGGAGACGATTACGCAGCGAGCGGGGAGGTCGGGAACCACTATGCTAGCAGACCGCAGCAACAAACTCAACCAAACAAACTAGCCGTAACTCCAGAACAAACTTAAGTCACAACCTAGGAAGGAGGAGAGATGCTACTGTAAGAGGCAAACTAGCACAAGTCCTTATGGGGCTTAATATATACAAATAACGAACTAATTTACGGCAAAGCTGTAGTATACTAAATGGATGAAAGGAGCAAGAAATTTACTAGCCGTAACTCTAGAATAAACCTAAGTCACACCCTAGCAGTATTCAAACCTAAACAACCGATCAGCATACCAACAATATTAAACAAACTACAGCAAAAGTTAAGTAATATGCAGCGCTTTTGTAGTCTATGAAAGCTGGAAAAGTGAAGAAACTATCTAGCCGTAACTCCAGAATAAACTTAAGTCACACCCTAGAAGGCAATACCCTAAACCAACCAACATTCATACATTTACACGCAAACATACAGCAGCAAAAATCAATATACTACAACAGGGAGGCTAGTAAATTAGTAAAGTTGAAAAGTCGAAGAACAATCCAGCCGTAACTCGAGAATAAACTTAAGTCACACCCTAGAAAGCTGTTAGACCTGAACAACAAACCAGCATACTAACATACTCAACATACTACAGCAAACAACATACTTCACATATGACATACTATATCGAAATCCGGAAAAGTAAACGGAGGAAAAGAAAAGCAAAGTCTTGGGAGAGCGACGTTATCGAAAAAAAAAACGGAAAACGGAGAATTTGAAAGTTAAAGAACGAAAAGAACGCGGACGAAAAACGGTATATAAACAAGCGACGAGAAAAATTATGGGAATTCGATAATTTTTTGTAGGCCGGAGGTTGTAAAAATTTTCACAACTTTTTCTGTGTAATAAGTTTCACTCAATTAACGAAGCTTCTTGCTGGAATTTTTTTTTTTTTTTTTTTTTTTGACAAATTTGTCAAAAATTGATGCATTTGTCCAATTTTTTTCAAATTTTGGTCAATTTTTTGCAAATTCTTGATTACGGAACGGTAATGTAGTAAATTGAACGGTTTTATACCTGAAAGTATGGTTTATCCATATTCGAAATCGATTTTCCAAATTTTTTGATTTGCCTCAAAATTGACCAAAAATTTTCAAAATTGAACAATTTAGCTTTATGTTTTCTCAATTTGCTCTATATCAGAGGTTATTTTTTGATATACGAACCGACTTGATCCCTTTTTACAAATTTTCGACAATTCGACCAAAAATTTTCAAATTCGATGTTTTTTCGTCTCAAAAATTATGTTTGTGGGGCTCCTCACCAATATTTTCTACAAAGGAATAGCTCAATTCCACTACCCACTGCAATATCGGAGAAAAAGCGGTTCATGGGTTGGGTTTTCCTGCCGTCTAAAATTTTATCAATTTACTGCAACTAATAGGGTTTTCTAAAATTTTGCCTTACAGTTTTTGCAGAAATCCTTGTTCAAGTTTGTCAGGGTCTGATGAGCTGATGTTCTGAACCTTGTTTGACCTTCAATGTCCCACACACTTTCAGCTCCTTTCTCATATTGAATTCAACTGTTAGAGTTTGGGCTTCTCTGATTGTGCCCCCGTTGAACTCGGTCCAGGCATTACGTGATCAATTTCATCGGCCATTTGTGTCGCCTGACCATTTGATCTGGGAGACGTTTTTTGCGGTGTGTCTACGGTCGAGATACTGCCCATATCAGATGCACCAAAAGCAGGCAGGAATGCACTTATCAGTGGGAAGACGTCATTCTGGTAGTCAAGTTCGTGTTGGTTTAATTGTGAATATTCTGAAATGTCCCTATTAACTTCCACAATAAACGATCCGTTACATGTGGGACAAATTAATGTATCTGGACTGATTGTTTTGACCCATATCGATACAACACCGATAACATGGAGATAAACAACTAAAGGTCCCTCGTATGTAGGGAGCGTCACCAAAATAAAGCTGACAAAATCAGACATTCGAAGTTTCAATTTATTCAAACGTATAGTAATCCAACAACGTATAAGCATCATTAACGTATTAAGATTACGACGATCATAGCAACAAGTGGTTTTTTAGACGGCAATTTTTGATGCTCATTTGGCCGGTATTTTGTCTAATAACGCATTAGTTCAATGCCAGTCACCATTTTGTGCCAATGAATCCAAAAACCCGAAAATTATTGAGCCGAATCACGTCTTATTTGATAGGTCTTATGATTAGATTTACTTGAAATTATGTTAATTGCACTTTTTCCGAGCTTTGTACGTAAATTGGAACGTATTTTATTCAATTCGATTGCTTATTTAAATACTGGATTCTGATTGGCTAATAATCTCTCGCTTTAAATCTATTTAGTTACTAACATAGTTCATTTAAAAGAAACGATGTAAGGTTTAGAAAGCTAAGAGATATTTTTGTAAAAATCAAATCTTAGACATATTATCAAAGAAAGATAATCCAATTTTGCGTAACACCTGTAGATGTGGAGCAAACAAAAAACAAGACAATATTTAGTGGTTCTCAATTTGCAAAAGTAAAAACCCAGAGCTTCATAAAAACCCAAATAATTAGGCAATCATTTTTAACATAACTTTCTCTCCTCTTTTAAGGCGTTCTCTACACCTTATCCTCCTTGTCAAGATGGGGGTACAGCAGATACATGTGTCGAAGCACAATCTACCTGTGGAGAGCCATACCCACTCTCTCCTGGGCTCTCATTCTGTCAATTGCTGTGACCAGATATTTCGCAGTTATCAAATACGACCTGTTCAAACGAAGATTCAACATGAAAGTCGTCGTTATCAACATGATTGGGGTGGTCGTGTTTGCATTTGTGGCTGCCTTCCCTTTTCCTTTTCTCTGTACGAAAGTTGAATGTACGCACGAATCGGACCTGAAAAAAGCTACAAGACCTCAAGCAGGTACAAAGGAAATGTCCGTTCTTTTCAGGAAAAATTACGCAAGATTACTCTATTATAATTTTAACCCCCCCCCCCCCCCACATCTTATAATAATCTAAAACAACCATATTACTAATTTTTAACAGGCCCAGATTGTGGTTTTTGACCAAAAAATTCCTATTATTACTTTCATATGCTCCAATCAACAATGAATCCGCTTGATCACCTCTGATCACACCATTCCAGACCAAAATTACCTATGATCAGACAAGATCCAGACCATTGTCCGAACTATCGTGTGTTCGAAGTCTCTCTGATAAGACATTGGTGTGCTCGAAATGACCTCTGCTCAAAAAAAAATTGTTACAGAAAGCAGGGCTGTATAATGTATGGTTTTCAATTTCACGTGTCTACTCAATATGCTCGTATTTTTATTATTATTAAATTGACTTGTTTCCCGCGACGCGAGAATCATTTTGTTATTTGATTTCAAAAACAGGACAAATTAACAGGATATTGTTAGTATTTAAAGCTCGCAACCTTTAATTTCAAGAGAGAGAGAAAGAGAGTTCAGTTGTTTCCGAAATACCACTGTTTGAAATGTCCAGTCAAAAGTTGATATGTCATTTCGCTGGTTGAGAACATTTGCATATTTCACAACTCTCAAAACAAAATACTCTTCCAACTTGACTGATTTCGTCCAATTAGAATTTGTTCTCAAAAACTGTTTTGCTGCAGAACGGTTCCTGCGTGGTCCCTTGAAAACTTTCCAATTATCCCCAAACTTAAGGGCAGAATCACAATTGTAAATTTTGTTCAGCATAAGAAGATCATTTCGAACCAAAAGAAAACTGATTGGCAACAAATTGTTGTACATGAGGCTCTGATTGTAGTCACTATCGGTAAAAAAAAATATTCGAAACCCACTTGAGCGCTCCTCTTTGCATCTTTTTTAGTTTTCTGCAGTTTGGCCAATTCGAGAACCATGCAATTGACGCGTAAAGCAGAGTTGACAACATGTAACTTTTGTTTAAACTTACTTTTACTCTCGTATTTGCAGAAAAAGGAACGTTTCTCTTCAATAAAAAAAAAGCTTTTGTTGTGCCTTCGATAGCCGCTGATTGATATGACTGTCCAATTTCAAATTATTAATTATAATTATACCAAGATCATTCAATGAAGATTTGCATGTAATTTATGTATCATCTGCATACAAGTGGAGAGTACACTGATCTAAGTTTTTACATCAAAACATATAGCTTTTTAAATTTTCATTGGTGAATTCCGACCTGTTTTCTAAATTTGAGCAGGAATCATGAAACCACGTTTTGCAGGACGAACATTGTACACAAAAACTGTCTCAATTTTTCTGGCAGGATCCGCAGGGAAAATCTAATAAACTGAAACTGGTGGCGCATTAGGCTTCGTTTTTTTGTTGTTTTTTAATCTTTAGAATTGCATAAAAAATGGGCGTTGGGAATGGTTTCAATTGTTTTCACAGGCAAACCGCCCCAGAGAACTTTGGGGGGAGGGGAGACAGAGCTGCTCTCACAGTAGACCACCCCGGAAACTTAGACAAAGAATAGGTACGATCTCATCGGAGAACTGATATTAAGCGCTTCGGCTAGCCCCCGTAGACTCAAATAAACTACACTCCACTTGCACTCCACAAAACAGATTGTAACAAAGATGTGTAAGTTTTATTGAACAAGAATGTTCAATTTTCAGGTTAAAGATTCCATCAACTCAGTTCAAGATTCTAACTATGGTTGATTGATAAACTTCGTATACCTATCGAACGAATTTTACGGGTTACAAGATTCAATAATGTACATTTTTTGCATCGTCTTAGCTACTGCAGTGGTTTCGAACGGCACAACTCTTGTAGAAGATAATCAATAAACGCGGCTTGCGATCAGAATTTTGTCGGTTTGAGAATATTTGTGCGTTCAAAGTGCACTCGAGTTCATCTCTGATTAAACCATCCCAGACAAGTTGACCTTTTATCTGACAACTTCCAAGCAATTTTCCAGATTTTTGTGATTTTGATGCTTTTTCCAGTGTCAGCTCCAAGATTATCTAATCAGAGGTCAGGGACCTCAAGCTGTGTAATAAATTGCTGGATTCCTCCGCCATTTTTCCAAAAGTGATGAGAGCTCTTATGTGTTATTTTTGCAAAATCGAGTAACTTCTGTTTATTTTAAGTGTATGAGTAATGAGTTTTTGTAGAACTGGTCAACAGTTGATATAAGAATTGCTCGATGAATGTGTGAAAGAGTGTTATAGAACTATACTATCTCTTTTCCTTTAATGCAGAGGAGTAGGGAGAAACCCTATATCAATCTTTTTGTTCTTGACGGCTTCGGATCTTCCCTTGAAGGGCAATGAGCACTTGGTTGTTTTCGTAGCCCATACTTTTCTCTTTGCAAACTGCTTGCGCTGTTCATAACTTTGTTGTGAGGTTTTCCCAAGAGCTATTGCTCATAGAAAATCTCTACTGATGGTTATATATTGTAAATGTTTTGCAAAACTAATCTGTAACCAATCAGCTAAATTCAATTATTATTATTATAATTCTGTTGTTCCTTTTTAGGTGACTACGTGTACCAATTGAACGGAGACTGGACAATGGAGAACCAGAATAAAGCTCTCTTCCAGTATGTCTCTCTCTACAGAGTGGCTCTTGTATCTATCATCACAATAGCACTCATCTATCTCTACTCAAGGATCATCATGGATCTCAGGAAGAGATCTGCT
>NW_027453004.1:0-16273 GCF_964194025.1 Convolutriloba macropyga
ATTACGGTTGATATTTTACTAGAGCTGATAAAGCGTCTATTTTTAGAGACTCCTTAAAAATATGGATATTGCCATATCTTCGTATTGCAGATATAACCCACTAATGGGTAATTAAAGTTGACAAGACTTTGGGAAAGAGGAAAAGTTAATAGACAAAATTCGTGCTAGTGAGTTGGTGTACCTGTTCAACTTCGATGGGAGGCGCCCTTCGGAAGGAGAAATCGGTGTCCAAAATTGTAAGTATCGCTCACCCCACCCCCCTCCTCTTCAACAACACTGTCACTGTCACCAAATAAGTCCCCCAAAGTCACCCAACAACTGAGTCCCCAAGCCTTTCCCACTATAGCCTCAATTATTGTACGTTTGCCAAGATTGGGGGGGGGGGGGGGGAGGGGGGTAGGCTGCGGGTCTATGATGAGAAAGACCTGAAAAAAGATTGCCCTTTGAGATCATTTCCGTTTGTGCCCCCCCCCCCCCAGCTTAGTGGGCGCATATTACATATTATTTGCAAACCACAGACGCACGTGCCATATTTTTCAATAATCATTTACTATGTAATATCGCGTGCTCTGTAACTGGGGGCACCAATAGAACGTACTGGGGGGGGGCACGAACAGAAAAGATGTCATCTTTGACAGTTGACAGTTTTCTCCTATTTTTAGCAGGATTGATCAAAATTTTGAACAAATGTTTGAGCAAACATTCGAGATTGAGGAAATATTACAGATAACGTGAACAAAACAATGGAAATGAGGCTAATGTTCACAAAACTTTCATCCTCATTAAATTCTCTGAAAAAATCGAAACTCAAAAACATATTTTCAAATTGATATTCCATCTTGCAAGTTTTTTTGCAAGATTTTGAATTCTTCGATATCTTTTCTGGTTACCGGCATTCGGCTGTTGGTGGAGCCAATATTATTAGTCAACTGTCGGATAACTTAATTAAAAATCGAGATTTCCTCTTATGATTTTTGTGGTTCTCTCCCGCTTCCTTTTTTATTCCGGTCTTGGGACCGACAGTGACGGAGTTACTAAGCTAAACTATATGAGATTAATTGTTTTTCAAATAAACTTTGATCCTAGAAGTCGAGTCTAGTATTGTTTGGAAAAAAATCCCAACTATCCAAAGATATAATTTTGTGCATGTTTCCTTAAAAAAACAAAAACACGCCAGTAAACTCGCCAATAGTTTTTATCGGAAATTGAGTTTAAAAACTGAAATAAAAGCCATTTTGGATTACGTTGTTCATGCTTTCTTTGATCAATTAATCCGTAGATAGAGCTTTAAAAAAATTTATGTCTTGCAAGATTCATGCAAAATTCTCGCAGGTTTAAACTTTCAAATAAGTCAATTTTTTACAAAAGTAACTGAATTTTTTCTGGTTTGGCTTATAATTTTAGTCTTTGTCTCTTTTTCTGTAATTGATAAAAAAAATGGTTCTTTCCCATTATAGCCCCCCAGAGTAGTTGTCCTGTAGACCCAAACAAGGTAATTTTACCACTATGGGGGCTATAACTTCACGGGAGCTATAATGGGAAAGACCACAAAAATGATAAAAACTGCTTTCACGTGTTTTAAGAATATAAAATCATGCAAGATTTTTGCAAGATTTCCAATTTCACTAGGACATCTATGAGTTTTGAAACTTGTCTTAATGTCACAATCGGGAGTTCAAATTGTTAGCCAGATCTATAAGCGAACTCTTTATGTTTTGGGCAAGACTATCTTCTAGCAAGATTCTGACGACAATCTTTCAGGGTTTGATTTATCTTGCATTATGTTTTCAAGATTTGAATCCGCTTATTACTAGGGTTTATAATTCTAATTTTTTCCTATTTTTTAATCTAAATTTAGAAAATTTAGTATACCAGTTTTGACTGCTACTTAATTTTTGTTTTTTGAACAATCAATTTTTCAAGTTGCTATTTTGGTCCAATAAACACGCAATTGTTTGAGACTTCGAATAGTTATAAAGCGATCTAAAAATTTCAACTAAAAATCGTTTGTATCGGTTTTATCTTTTAGTTTTTTTTCGTCATTATGGTTTGTTAGAGCTGTCGCAACAAAAATCATTTACAAAACTTTTAAAAGTAAGAGAATTGAATCTATTATATTTCCCCCCAGTGCTTTTTATGACCCCCAGTTACAAAGTATATGTTGTTATAAAGAACATTACTATGTAAGAAAATAGCACGTGCGTTTTGGGCATCAGAAAAGATTAATGCTCACTAAGCTGGGGGGGACGAAACAGAATAGATCCAGGGAATTATAGTCCTGTTACTTTGTGAACTTTGTACTAGTTGTTAAACAAAAAAAGATCTATTCGGTTTTGAACCGATCTTAGTGGATATAAATGCTTCTTGTGTATATAGTACGAACACATACATACTTAATTTGTAACTGGGTGTATAAAAACGCTGGGGGGGGGCAGAGAATAGGTAATAAAAATTAAATTGCTTTGTCAGAAAATGCGAAACCTTGCAGAGAGGTCTTTCCCATTACAGCCCCTTCCCCCATTGACATTAAAGCCCCCATTATGGTATATTTACTATGATTGGGGGCTATAGGTTGTCTGACCACTAGGCTGTGGGCTTTAGTGGGAAAGGCTCAAATGTTAACTTGGATCTATTCTGTTCCCCCCCAGCTTAGTGAGTATAAATCTTTCATGACCCCTAGGCGCACGTGCTATTTTCTTACATAGTAAAGTGCTATATAACAACATATAATTTGTAACCGGAGGTCATAAAAACACTGGGGAGCGAAACAGAATAGATCCGTTAGCTTATATATCCAAATATCATCATTAATCGGACTTTTTCCGTCCCCCCCCCCCAGCATAGTGAATGGACATTATTTGCACTGCCTAGACGCACGCTCCATATGTTTTAAAAAAATTAAAAACTTTGTAATGACACGTGCTCCAAAACGGGGGCTGCAAAACATGCCGAGGACACAAAAGGAAATTATCCTAATGCTCATATGCACCTGGATCTTTTCCGTTTGTATAACCCCAGCTTAGTAAGTGCATAATGTGCGCATTCCCGGAAGCATGGGCGATTTTTTTACATTAAGATTTACTATGTAATGACGCATGCTCTTTAACTGCGGATGGGGGTTGGGACACGGGGGGAAAAGGGATCTTTTCCGTTTGTGCATCCCAGCTTAGTAGGTGCATATTATCTACACCCCCCAGACGCACGTGCCTTTTTTTAGATTGATTTACCGTGTAATGACAAGTGATTTTAATTAGGGGAGCATAATCTTCTGGGGGGCACAAACGGAAAACATCCCGGAAAAGATCCGAAAATGTTTGACAAATTAAGAATTCAAAAGATTGTGGATCTTTTCCGTTTGTGCCCCACCCCAGTCCGTTATGCACCCCACAGATACAGAACGCGTGTCATTACACAATTAATCTTAATGTAAAAATTTGGCATGTGCGTTGTGAGGGGTTGCAAATAATATGCACCCATTAAAACTGGGGGGGGGGGGCGTATGGTGAGAAAGATCCAAGATTTTTGCTCATAATGAGGTTCATTTTATGCCATCAATGGATACATACAAGTTAGGAATCTTTTCCGTTTGCTGTCTTCCCCCATCTTAGTGGGTGCTTATTATTAGCAACCCCCGACGTACGTTCTACATTTTTACATTTTTGCGTAATTGTTTACTATATAAGGGCATGTGCTCTGTATCTGAGGTTTGCATAACGTACTGGGTGTGGGCACAAAAGGAAAAGATCCAAAATTAGTAATTCGTAAACTAACTACTTTATCTCTTTAACAGGTAACAGTTTGTTGTACTCAATTACTTCTGATTGAGCTAATCGAGTCGCCAATGCTTATCTCACAATTCGGTCAAGGCAATTGCGCCGCGAATGGCACCTAATTCTATGCAGTTAGAATTTACAAATATTGAATTGGTTTATCGCGGTGCGAATGGCGCGATTCCATTTGAGAGAGTAAAATTGAGAAGCGAATT
Organism: Convolutriloba macropyga; assembly: GCF_964194025.1. NCBI lineage: Eukaryota > Metazoa > Xenacoelomorpha > Acoela > Convolutidae > Convolutriloba > Convolutriloba macropyga. The sequence goes on from NW_027453004.1 coordinate 3,986, forward strand.
ACTAAAGTTAAATTGAAACTGGTTTACAGAACTGCAAATCGGAGAATGAATAATTTAGATTACAAATTAGAACCAAAAAGGAAGTGAAAGTTTGTTCACAACCTAATCATAAGACAGGAAGAACATATCGATTTTTTTATGAGCTGAACAGACAGTTTACTTTCTAAAGGATGAATAGACAGGAAGTTACAAAGAACACGTGATGAACTAAGTATAAACTGGGCAACAAAAGCACTTGTCCTTCAAATGGATAATTAGAAATAAAATACTGTTATGGATATATGATGATTATCCATACCGTATGACATTTCCCCCTGTTGGGAGAAAAATTAGTACATAAAATCAGAAACTTAATAATTATTCACCGGTTATATAAGTAGTAAAATATTAAATACTTGATAAAATATAAAGTTCAGAAAAATTATCGAGTTTTATTCAGAATCTGAGTGATCTTGATTTTCGGCCTGCAAAACTGTCATTTCTTTTGGGAAATGGATCCGTTGTCCATCGCTCATTAGGGTTTCATGGCAAAATCTCCCCAATGACTTCAGTATTTGATTCGGGAATTTCTGTTGAATATCCTTCTGTGTTCTGAATTTTTTCCACTATCGACGTCGAAGACTTCTTTTGTCTTTTAAGAGTTCTTTTGCTTGTTCTTACTGATGAAGTATCCGAATCGGACGCATCACTTATCGTTAGTTGTCGTTTTTCCTTTTTGCTTAGGATAAGCGTTGGCATTTGAGGAGAAGCCACTCGTGCCGCGGATGGATCCAGCTACGTTCGGAATTTGTGGTGGGGGCGCTATTGGCACAGGTGAACTGAACTGTAAATTCTGAGTTAGATCAGGTCTATTTGCGAATGCGTCATCGTGTTTTGGATTGCGTTTTGGGATTCTCATTTTCAGTGAGCGCGCAACATTACTGGCAGTAGAGATGCAGGATCTGCCCGATGAGACAACACTGTTATCGTCTGCTTGTTTCTTATTTCTCTTTATCTTTTTGTCCCCGAGCTTCTTTCCAACTAGGTCCCTTCTATGTTTTACTATTTTCTGTTTGACCGTTTCTTGTAGATTTTCTTCGGTCTTCGCTCTATGTACTGGCCGAGATCCGAATTGCTTTCCTCTTCTGTACCAAATTTGGCGATATCAGATTTTCGCACCCTTACTTCTTGTCTGTTGGGCTCTTTAATAACGCTCGTGGTTGAGCTGATTTTACATACAGTGCTACCGGGAGCGAGCACTTCGTATAACCCGTCGAGATTTTTCTTTTGACGCTGAATGTCATGGATTTTCCTCGCTAGTTTGACTTGAATGCTTCTTTCAGAACACGGAATTGGCCTGCTCACCCATTCTGACCAGATTGGTCGCTGTTCTCCGTCTTTCATTTTGTCCTCCTCTTTCTGTGAGCGGGCACTTGCGGCACAGATGACTTTTTCTTCTATCTTCGTATCCGAGCATAGGGCCGTATCTTCCCATTGTTCCTCCGTTAGATACCAGCGACCTATTATTTTGTCTTCTTCTAAATAGCGTTTAATTATTTTATTGTAATTTAAATTTTTGTTATTAGGTTTAGTGGTGATATTAGAGATTGGTGTACAACATTTCCTACCAAAGTGTGCCTCAGATGGTATGATGTCTATTGTTTTTTGTTCCGAAATTCTCAGTCGTTGTATAATTGCACGTAGGGATTGTTCTTGGTTAAACTTTTTATTCAGTTGTGTTTTCATGCATGATAATTGACGTTTAATGATTTGAATAAGGCGTTCTACTAGACCTATTGCTCCATCATCTTTTGCTGGTGCATATATAGGCGTAATGTTATTTTCTGTACAGAATGTTTCAAACTTTTTTCCTGTAAAACATCGAGCTTGATCTAACCTAATAGTTTTTGGAACCCCGTGGTTATATATGTATTCATTTAAGAATTTAATTACATTTGTACCAGAAGCGTTATTTATTATTTCTGCTGTGGGATATTTTGAATATCTGTCTACACTTGTAATGAAATACTGTTCTATATCCTTTTCATTGAGTATTGGCCCATCAAAATCTTTTTGTATTTCGTCATTTGGTTCAACGCATTTTGGTAAAGGTGCCCATTTGCAGTGCGGAATCACTGATTTTAAGTTTTTACCAATTTCCGTTCAGGCTTTGCACTCGCTGGCTTTTGACAGTATATCCCGGTGGATACATGGCCACCAAAGATTCTGCGCTAGTGAAAGCATTGCGAAACTCCCAGGATGAGTTGAGTGTAAATCCTCCAACACCGCATCCTTTATTGCTTTTGGTATCGCTATTCTTTCGTCTAGGCAGACACATCCGTGCTTCACACTGAGATCCCGCCAATATGAGAAGACGTAGGTGCTCATCTCTCGTATTCTGTCAGGGTCGTCTCGTATGACTTCTTTGAGAATTGCATCCTTTCAGGTGAGAATGGCCAGTAGTTTTTTGCTAATTATCTTAATTAGTGTTTCTGTGAAGCTTATATCTACGACCGCGTCGATCAAACTGCCTGATGGGGTTTTGGTATTAGAGGAAGTGTTTGTGGCGGGTGTTGATGGGGTTGTGTCAGAAAAGGTCACTCGTGCCTTCGTTGGAGTGGGTTTTAATCTTGTTGCTTTTGTTTTTGGCATCTTGTTGAGTAGATTGACAGAGTTGTTTGCGTTGAGCGATTTGATAGGATTATTCAAAGAGGAGTGAAATGTGAATCTATTTTGGGCAAAAAGCGAGTTATTCTTTTGCTTGTTGTATTTATACTTAGGAATTTGTGTTTTCGCGCTTAATTTACGGTATTGGGGTGGATTATTTGACCTAATACCATTAATGGGCTTTTTGGGTTTATCTATTCAGAGTGTTCACATTCTTTATTGTCTGACATTTGCACTGATTTGCAGCAAATTTGTTAATGGAATGTGAATTATTTGTTGTGCGGTTACTTGGTACAAATTGTGATCTTCTAATTTTAAGAGGCATTTGCAATGCGAATGGTATATTTAATTGAGGATTAACTATTGAATCTGAAAGTGTTAATTGCGGCAGGAATGGTAGTTTCTTTCTAGAAATTAGTGATTCTGGGGTAACTTGTTTATTACTAATTTGTGAATTAGTATTTAATGAGGTATGGATTTGCGGTGCCATTGACTGTTTTGAATAAGATGAAGGTGAATGTAACTTTAATATGCTATTAAATTTTTGTAGTGTGTTCCGTTTATTTTTAACGAGATGTTTCATTAAATTACGAATTTTAGATATTGTTGCTACTACCGCGTGTTCATCATATGTAGAGAGTTTGCTAGTTCTTGCGAATGGGTTTTAAGATATATAGTCCACTAAGCCCAATTTTGCCCCGGCATGTGTTCAATAGTGAAGTTGTATGGAAGTAGTCTGTCTATCCATCTAGAAAGACAACTATTGTAGGATTTATTCGATCTGTGTTCTTTTAGTATGGACAATAATGCTCGATGGTTATAACAGTGAAGTTTTTCCATATAGGTAGTATTTAAAATATTCAATTGACCAAACTATTCCCAATAGTTCTAATTCGTTAAAACTGTAACGTTCTTCTGTTGAGTTTAGGAATTGTGACGCAAATGCTATTGGTTTCCCTTGGGGGTGTTCTGGTCAACTGCTGCTCCCAGTCCTGAACGCCAAGCGTTACATTTATCTCGAACGTCTAATTTTGGATTTTAATGACTATTTTCTGTGCTGTTGGCAATTTTTTCTTTAATTAACTGAAAAGTTTACTATGGTCTTCTGTCCAAATATACTTTATGGATTTTTTGAGAAGTGGTCTAAGTGGATGACATGATTGTGCTAGATGTGGTATGAATTTGCCAATGTAATATACTGAACCGAAAAAGGATCGTAAGCGTTTTAGTGTTGTTGGAGGTGGAATTATGAAAATTGCTGCTGTTTTACTTTCTAATGGTGATACACCAGTTTGGGTAAACTTATATCCTAACCATTCAATTTCTGTTTTTGCAAAATGAAATTTTTGAAGATTTATTCTTATATTGTCTTCGTCTAGCTTTTTTATGCATTTTGTAACGTATGCCAAATGATCTGTTTCAGTTACAGTACTAACAATTATTATGTCATCTAAAAAGCAATAGGTGTGTTGTAGACCTATTAATGTATAATCCATTGCTTTTTGAAATTCTGCCGGCATGTCAGTAAGGCCGAAGAATCCAGTTTTGAATCTATAGGTGCCAGTGGACTCTCCACAGATAATGTTGAAGTTACAGTGTTTCGCAGTATCATGGATTAATTTTAGTTGACTGTATGCATATTTTAAGTCTAATGTGGTGAAATATGCTTGTTGACCACTTTTCGTGTTATTAAGATGTTGTGATATTGTGTCTATTAGCATGTCAATGTTAGGCATTTGATATTTTTTTGTGCATGGCTTTATATAAAACTTCGCAATCTAATTCGAGTTTTATAGATTGGTATTTCTTTACTGTATCAGGATCAGAGATAGGAAATGTTCGTCTGAGCAATTAGATAGTTTTTCGATAGGACTTTCAATCTGTAAGCGTTCTAAATCCGCCGTGACTCTAGGTTGAAGATTTATTGGAACACGGTGACCTTTTTCATGCTTTGCTTTAAACTTCTGATGAAATTTGGATTTCGCTACATGTGTCTTGAAAAGACCAATTTTTGAAACTAAATGGGGAAAGTGCGCCGCGATTGTCTCTTTAGATTTACACGTGGAATTATTAATGTTATTAACACAATTACCATTATCTGGTTGTTGTTGTTGTACAACTGCAAGGCCCAGGCTTGTGAAGAGGTCTCTGCCAATGATGATTTTGTGACCGTCTTCCACCACTGTCAGATTGGCTTCTCTGTCTTTCCAATTATTGTATACAACCGTTGTCTCAAGATGTCCGAGGACTATGATCGGATCATTGGAGTATGTTTTTAGGTCCCTCTTTTCCCTCTTAGTGATCCACTTTGCAGATTGTGTAGTTCGAAGTATTTGATTTGATAATGATTTGTGATAATACTAACTGAACTCCCGGAGTCAATCATGGCGGTTGCTTTTACCTCTCCGAATTGTGCTTTAGCATTCAGGGGTTCAAGTTGATTTGCTGATTTACATGAGATTGCCGCTACGTAGTTGTCAGGGTCGCTGTCGTAATTGGAATCGTAGACTTGGGCATATAACTGTTGGTAACTAGTTATATAATTAACTGACTCTTCGTCGTCACTTTTTTCAGGAGTCTTCTCAATTTGGTTGAACTTTGTTTGTGGAGCTTTAGATTCTCGTCCCTGTGATCGGTTCGGCTTTCGACATTTTCTCGCAAAACGGCCAACTATTCCGCAATTATTACACTTTTTTCCATTTGCAGGGCAAATTTGTCGATGATTATGACTCCACCGTTGGACGCAATTGGTACAAATACTACTATATTGCTAGTTTTGGGGTACAGTTGGATATCGCGTAAAATCCCTTCTAGTTTGTTGAGCATTCGCATTGCGATTGCGTGGTAAGTAATTGTTGACGACATTTACTGAGTTTGTAGCTGGCATCAAATTCTGATTGATCTCTTGCTGATTTTGTGCCCCCATCTCCATTTGAATTTCGATTTCAAGTGCCTTGGAAGGTTCAACTGTTTCCTTCAATAACTCCTTTCGGGTTTCATGATCTATCATGTTTAATATGAAAGCATCTCGAATAAGTGTAGTTTCTTCACTTCCTAAACTACAATTTTCGGCTTGTTCTATTAGGCGACCGTAGAAACTTTCAACAGATTCGCCTTCCTGTTGTTTGCAAGAGTAGAAAACAAAACGGTCTCACGTGATAATTCTCACTTTTGTAAAGGAATCCTCCATTGCTTGCCATAATTCCTTAAATGGCTGTTTTTCTATTAGGAAATGAGGTTGTTTGCTTTTAAAAATACGTCGTCCCTCGGTGCCAAAGCTCAAATATAGCAACGATGTTGATTTTTGCTCACAGATACCCCATGTTTTATCTCCACGCAAGATACCAATTTCATCAATCTTTTTGCAACGATTTTGCCAGTTTACCTTGAGTTGTTGGTTACGGATCTTTCTATCCCTTTCAGTTGCTTGCGTGAGGTTCTCCACTGTTTCCTCGTAGGTTGGCTCGGGTGGGTTTGTTACCGTTTTTGGTGGATCATTCAAGAGATTTTCGAGCTGAATTCCTTCTTTTGCTAGCAATGCGAGCTTTCACTGTTGAGTCCATTTATCCCACGTCAATGGTGGAGTGGCAGTAGGTTTTTCCCAAAATGCATCGGCGTGAAGAGGTATCTTCTTTGATTCAGCTGCTGACTGCGCCATTTTGTACTCAATTCCTTCTGATTGAGCTAATCGAGTCGCGAATGCTTATCTCACAATTCGGTCAAGGCAATTGCGCCGCAAATGGTACTTAATTCTATGCAGTTAGAATTTAAAATTATTGAATTGGTTAATCGCGGTGCGAATGGCGCGATTCTATTTGAGAGAGTAAAATTGAGAAGCGAATTACTAAAGTTAAATTGAAACTGGTTTACAGAACTGCAAATCGGAGAATGAATAATTTAGATTACAAATTAGAACCAAAAAGGAAGTGAAAGTTTGTTCACAACCTAATCATAAGACAGGATGAACATATCGATTTTTTTATGAGCTGAACAGACAGTTTACTTTCTAAAGGATGAATAGACAGGAAGTTACAAAGAACACGTCATAAACTAAATTTAAACTGGGCAACAAAAGCACTTGTCCTTCAAATGGATAATGAGAACTAAAATACGGTTAAGTATATATGATGATTATCCATACCGTATGACACAGTTGTTATTAATTAACATAGATTATTATAATTGGTAATTTTCTCTTTGTGCATCCCTAGCCTAGTGGGTGCATATTATTTGCACCCCCGACGCTAGCTCGTGCTATATTTTTGCATCAATATTTGCCATGTAATGGCACGTGCTCTATAACTGGGGGTGCATTACGTACTTGGGGGATAAAGAATTCGGATTTATTCTGTTTTGGCCCCCAGTATTTTTTATGACCCCCACTTACAAATTATATGTTGTTATATAGCACGTTACTATGTAAGAGAATAGGGGTCTTTCCCATTATAGCCCCCCTCCAGCTTAGTGGTCAGATAACCTATAGCCCCCCCCCCAATCATGGTAAATATGCCATAAAGGGGGGGGCTATATTTTCGTGGGGCGGGGGCTATAATGGGAAAGACACGAAAATAGCACGTGCGCCGGGGGGGTCATAAAAAATTTATGCTCACTAAGCTGGGGGAAAACAAAATAGATCCACTTGCCCTCCAGTGCGTTATGCACCCCCCAGTTACAGATAACTTGCCATCATGGAGTAAATCTTGCTATGTAAAAGTATGGCACGTGCGTCTGCGGGTTGCACATATTATGCACCAACTAAGCTGCTAAGCTGGAAGGGGGCACAAGCGGAAAAGATCCTACATTTTAAATCTTCCCCGTTTGTGCCCCCTAGAAGGCTACGAGTGAAAATATGGAACGTACATCGGGGGGTGCAAATTATACCCACGCAATATGCTGGGGGAGGGGATCACAAAAAGAAAAAAGTAATTAAGTTTAACAAAAACTTAATAACTCGTCTCTGGCTTCGATACAATCTTGGTCTGCAAAATTTGACACGATTGCACTTCAAATTATCCGGCTGACTTATTGCTTATCTGGCTTAATTAGGTGCAAAATGACACAATGGTAAGCATAGTGTTTTCGGCAACAATCTAGCTACTATCAATGACTGCTAAGAAATGGCATGTAACAAAATAGAATAGGTTTTGAAATATTGAGCCATTACTGGCTATACTTGATGAAAAATGGCAATAGAACTTGTCAAAATTGTTACAGTCAGACAAGAAATTACAAAAGATTAGCCGCCATAAGATCCTCGGGGAGGGCGAAACACTTGAATCCTTCCAATTAAAACGGTATACGCTCAAATGGCTTTCAGATGATACCAATTATGCATTATGTATTTCTATGTGAAATATATCGATCAATCCAAATTGTCTGAGCAAATAAAATTCTTGACAATATAACTTCTACTAAGTGATGATAATAAAATTTTTGGTGTGCGGATTAAAGTATGTGCGTGTGTCTTTGTGTGGAAGTGTGTGTGTGTGTGTGTGTGTGTGTGTGTGTGTGTGTGTGTGTGTGTGTATGTGAATGTGTGCGTGCTGCGGCCGCTCAACCCTCTCAACGGAGCTAAATCTCCACAGCCTTGCTCTTTACTTCGGTTCAAATTGAGTAGAGATCTCGTCAAAATTATTAGTCACTCGTTTGCTTAAAAGGACTGTAACTTTAACTGATTGGCGTTATAGATATCCTGAGTGATAAATTATCTTAAAAGTTGTACAAAATTTGATAAGGCTTCAGCCAATGAAAGTATTGTAAGAAAACTCAGCTAATTTAGATACTTTGCTCATTTTACAACCTTGCAAAACTTGAACCCAAAAGACTGAAGTTGATACAGAAGCATATTATGACAAAACAATAGCCAACTTTTCTTCTTAGCAATTCCTAATGGTTATAAAATATAAATATTACACTATTCAAACGATGTGGTTAAAGTTCACAAAAACAAAGCATCATTTTAAATATCGTTTTACTCATCACAGTTTGGCTGATCAATTAAGCTATTAGAATGAATCTTTACATACAAATTGTCAAGTAACAATTGCAACAACAACTCTAAGCTCATTTATATGGCATTTGACTATTCAAAAGCATCTAAGAGATCGTAAAAATAAGAGATTACGAAATTTGACTGTAGGCAGAAAAATAAGAAAAAGTTCAATTGCTCCTTATAAATGCTAACAGCCACACATAGTGACTGGGTATATGGATAGCACAGAGCTTATTCCAACCATGTACTAAAAGCTTTGTTTGCCCCAGATTTGAGTTTGTGGACGTGTCTGTGTGTGTGCGCGCGTTTGTGTGTTTGTGAATGAGTATGTGCTGCGGCTTCTCAACTTTCTCTACGGAGCCCAATTTTCACAACCTAGCTCTTGAGTTTTACACCAGCCTAGTTCTTTACTTCAGTTCTCATTAAATAAAATTTTCGTCGAAAACATTAGTCAAAATCAGTTTTGCTAACTAATTGTAAGAGAGCTCTGCTCTTCGTAGCAGTTCTAATGGTTCTAAAAAACAACCATTACACTATTCCAACGATATGGTTGAAGTTCACAAAAACTAAGCATCATTTTAAAAAACATTTTACTCACCACTGATTGGCTGATCAAGTAAGCGATTAGAGTTAATGTTTACATACTAAATGTCAAGTAACTGCACCAACAAATCTAGCTGCCTAAGGCAATGATGGTCATTGCAAGCAAAAGTTTTGCCAAAATATATGGCATTTGACTATTCATATGCATCTAAGAGATCATAGAAGATTTTACAAAATTTGACTATCAACAGAAAAGTTTGAAAAAAAATACATTTGAACCCTGAAAATGCTAACAGCCACACATGTTGACTTTATCGGCTTGTGTTTGCTCGGTCTAGGGATAGCACAGAGTCAACCCTAACCATGTGATGAAAGCTTTGGTTGCTCCAGGTTTCCCTTCTCGAAAAGAGGTGGCTAGACCAATTTTTGGTCTCAATTTGTAAAAATTCCCAGTTTTAATTTTTTTGAGTTTTCGCAAACTTTTTTACGAGTTTTCTTAAATATGTTTTTTAAGTTTATACTCTACTTCTGTTGGTTTAATGGCTCATGCTTCTGTTCAGTATTAGCGCCAACATTTTTAGTGAATATGTGTGATAGTGTGTTTGTGTGTGTGTGTGTGTGTGTTTTGTGTGTGTGTGTGTGTTTGTTTGTTTGTGCATGTGTGTAGGTGGGTGGTGAGTAGGTGTGTGGGTGAATTAGTGTCTTACGTGTTTGTATGAGTTGGGTGATATCACAAAGAGATCCAGGGTGTTGGCTTAACTTTGGCTTAAATTTGGCTTAACTTGTGAAGTGATTTTTGTGAGGATCTTCGTTATCGAAAAAAGGAATGGTTAAAATTCTCTAGCAAAAAAGTTGTAATTTTGACGGTCAGTGACAGTCCCATGTGGTATTATTGGTTGGTAAAATCTGGCTTCTGGCTTTCATCTCTATGAAGTCTCTTATAAATCACACAATAATTAAAATCGCGCTAAAGACTGTTCACGCGATAAATCGAGCTCTGTCTTTTCATACCTAACAGTCCAGCTCGGTTCTTTCATAAGTCGAGCTCCAGACTGGGGTATTTTTTAGAAACTTCCGACCGACACAGAAGCCTACAGCTCCCCAGTTGACCCGGACGGGAAAAGCGCGGCATCCAAGTCCAGCAAAGGTAGGGCAGCAAGTGCAGCCAAACATAGGAAGGGTAGTCTCAAATCCAACAGGAGTGCTGGGGCAGGGGCAGAGAATGGGTGTGAACAAATTGAAGAAAGCAGCCAACTCGTTCGGAGGGATTCTGTCAGCTTCAGAGAGAATGTTAAACTGGTAGGAATAACCGTTAAAGTGATGACGAACCATTGACAGGATCAAAATACCCTAGTGTAGATCATGTGGGTGTACCCATTATAGCCATCCATGAAAATATTGCTCCCCTTAATGTACATACCTTAATTGGCGGACTGCAGGTTATATGCGCATTAAGCTGAGCGGGGGGGGGGGTTTGTTCATATCCCAATTGTAAGGAACTGCATATGCAACTATGAAGTTCCAACCTCTATGTCTTCTATTTTATTCCTCTATCTTTCGGTTAATGCCAACCACCATTTTTTTTCAATCCTGGCTTGCATCTTATGTAATGATAATTAATTAGTTCCAGTCATTCTGTTTGAAAGAAGCATGTGCGCCAGCTGTTGCAAATCAGGCATTCCCAAGAAATAAAATGACAAATTAACGGAGTAGTAAAATAAAGGAACAATTCCTAAAAATTTGTTGTTGGGGGATCTATGACGAGAAAGACTCCAAGAGTTTAAAAATAAAATGAACTCTCAAAAAATATCTAACTCAATCTTCATTTTTCAGAATGTTTAATTAAATAAAACTTTGACATCACTTTTGCAATTAACAGTTTCAGCAAGCAAGTCCTTACTAACTTTTCTCCACGGAAAAGTGTTTCAATCCGCCAAAAGCATCATTCGACGAGTTTTGATTTATTTTTTGATACTTAATTTGCAATAAAAATATTTATCAAATTTCAAAAGATCAAAAATAATTGCTCCTAATAAGCAGTATGGTGTTTTATTCTGCAATTAATAACTTGAGGTACTTTAGAGGAATCCATTAATTATCAATTAGTTTCTCTTTGAATTTTTCCGATTAATAATTTTTTAAGACGTGAAATTGCTCGCAAAAAACAGCAATTTGCAAAATATTGGACAGCGTTAATCTTATTTTTATTGCTGGTTGTAACACTATTGCAGCTCAATTTCTTAGTCAATTTTCGGCGGGTGGTAAATGCAGAGAGATGCAAAAAGTTAAAACAAAACGATTCATAATCAGAATCAATTGTTCATTAAACTTTTTCAATATCTTTCTCATTTGAACAATCAAGCTCAAACTTTTCAGTTTATTTTAAATATTTTGTTTGCTATCCTGGCTGGTATTTTATGTATTGCTAATTAATTAATTAATGACCACTCATTGAAATAAGTTCGGATCTTTTCCGTTTGTATCCCCCTTACGCTATGCACCTCCCTCCCCCCCCCCCCACAAAAGGGAAAAGATCCATAAGTATGTGCAACTGTAACCATGGGAACTAAAAAAACAAAAAGTCTCTTTTGAGTTTGCGTCATGCGATACAATTTGAAACTGTAAATTTTTTGTCCCAGAAAAAGGGAACAACATTACAGCATTAGGCCGCAGTGGTCTCTTCTCAGCTGCACTTTTGTCATATTTATTAAGCAATTTTTGTTTGCCAAAACGCTCTGTTTGTTTTCAATTGTATGCCTAATGATGGACTGCTCTGGATCGGGCAGCAACGCTCAATTTTCCTTGGATCTCCTTCCTGTAATAAAATAGAAGTATTGTGGGCCTTAATGTTTTGTGCCAATACTTGCTGTGTTGATTTCATAATAAATGCACACAATTTTCTACTGAAAGGCTTGGGACATTTCATTATTCGTTGTGAGTGTGGGTTAATCCGATTAACATGTATGAGAAATTTTGGTTCGGGTCATCTTGCAATGGGAGGATTTTCTTCAAGGTTGACTGGGGCGAGCTTCTCCTTGCTGGGTGTTCCGTTTTTGCAAGTGCTACTTGTTTCTGCTGAGCATTTCCACAGTGTTTTTGGTCAGACG